>NW_026706705.1:0-92532 GCF_029867415.1 Vicia villosa | reverse complement strand
GAAAATGTCGCATTGTTAGTTGGGGCATATATAGATCCTGCCCCTCGTACGCCTGTTTCATATGGGTATGGCATTCCATATGAACTATTTGGTCTCCATTCGAAAGCAGAATTCGTGCCTTGACCAGGCAAATTATTTGCAGCATTTGTCGAGGCAAACAATACGTCCTTTGCGCTTGTGGATGAGGGTGCGGTTGTCGACACTGAATCTGGAATAGTCCCTGAAAGCCCTGTATTATTTTCAGGCAAAGCCTGGGAATTATCTGCAGGTCTCGATCCATTTGGACCCGTTGCATCTCGTGTTCCTTGAGTAGAAGTCGAATTTGCCGCTCCTGATCCTGAACCTTGTGGGGGATCTCGATCACCCCCTGCACTGGCCGTAACGACCATTTTCCTATTGTACCTTCGTTTGGGAATCGGTTGTGCACTGTTCTTTAATTTACCGTTCCTAAGGTTCATACAAGATCTTGATATTGTCTAGACAAAAATAAAGCAATTGATTAAAACAATCTGCTTGACACTGTCCCACTGGGCGTGCCAATTTGTTTACGGTGATTTCCGGTAAACAACCGCTAGTCTTCCAAACTATAATAAATATGATTTGGTTACTCGCAGGATCGACTAGATTGATCCTAGGACACATAGTCAAGAAGATTGTCATCAACGTTCATTCGAACCATATTCATTATTTGTCTTCTTCAATAAGCGTTGTTCAATTAAAGAACAAATAGTCTTGATAATCACTTTGTTATATATAAATGTGACTTCAGCGAAAAGATAAGTAACATAACATAGAAAATTAAAAGGACTATTGAAACGTAAAGAATCTTAAACTGCAGAAATGTTAAAGACTTTGAAAGTAAATAACATGAAAGTAATTCGAAAGTAAATGACATTAAAGTAAAGATACAGAAATGTAAATGGCAAGAAGTAAACGAAATGCAGTAATTCTGGAAGATATTTAAAAACAAAGGATAATACACATGTATTAAAATGGTGGTGTCATACGTACATTTTCTCAGCGAACTCTTTCTCTTAACGCTTGATACTTGAGTAAATATGTGAGTGATTTGTACAAAATGAACACACAGAATCCTAACATTAAGACTCCTATTTATACTAGTTTCGACCTTAACGGTCCTATACTAATCTGCTGCCACGTTTCTCATAAGAACTTCTAGCGATGCCATCTGTTACTTGGACAGTTACGGAACCGTCTTCGAATTTCAAATCTTCCCGCCTGAGTCTGTCTTCGACGCGTGGCAGTGTATTAAACAAACACTACGAAAAAACACGCTAAGTAGTAATACTTGAATATATTTATAAATTTGTCTAAGTCCCCGAAGACACATACTTTTCACTAGCTTTCAGTATTCATTATCTTCATAGCGAACTTAGAAATCTTTACTCTCGAAGCATGACCATCAGTAGCCATTCTTTTATTTTTAAGGGATGGCCATCAGTAACCATCTTTCCTTCGATTTTCTACTTCTTCGAAGGATAAATACTACAAAAAGAAATCTTCAGCTAACAGCGGCTGTGTGTTTGCAGAGAATGATTCCTGATGTCTCTGTTCTTTTCTTCTTTTTCAAATGTTATTGATCATAATCTAATTGCCGGAGCTTTCAAGCCTCCTTGCAATATCTCAATCTCTTTTGCTGATGGAAGAACACCCAAGCAGGTGCGTCTTGCTGCAACTCACTCATACTACTGCAATTACTATTATTTTGTTGATTATTTCAACCTCTAATACCCTTTGGTTTTTATCATTTTGAATTCTTCAGAAATTATGAATGACTGGTCAATATAATTCACTATGACCTATGGTTTGATTCCGAGATGCACCAACTTTCATAACGTGCAATTGTAGTGCCACTCTTGGTTGATGTTCTCTAAAGAGTGAAGTTAATTTGAAATTCTTGACATTGTGTAATTTCAGTTGTCTTTATATTTCCAGATTAGTATAACATTATGGGGTTACCAAGCCGTTGCCTGAATAAAGTACTGACAATAAGCAATTGAAGGTAAAATACTTTTTATAATCATTATGTTTTTGTTCTATTGTGAATTGACTTAAATTTCCTTACTGTCACCTCTTGTCTTTGACTCAGGAGGCATTAAGCAATGTTGTTCTTATGAATCATCATAATGGTAATGCAAGTGTCTCAGAGCATAGCAACATTGATTTACAGTCGTTTTTTGGTATGGAAGAATTGATTTACAGTCGTTTTTTGGTATGGAAGAATTGATAGACAAGGAACTAAGGGAGCTCTGATTCTGGTATTGATTGTTATTAAACATTTCACCGTGTTAGATAAAAATCCAGAAATTCATTGAAACACAGTGGCAGGAAATGTCCCTCCACCAGCTGCACCCGTCGTTAGTGAAAGAGATCACTATAGTGCAAACTTGCAGTTTTTTATGGAGAAAATTTTGATTATTGAAAAGACAGAATAGACAGTTTCTTACTTGGTCATGATGTAGATCTATGGGCTATGGTAGTCGATCGCTACGTTCATCCTGTTGATGCTAGTGGTAACAACATAGAAAGAAGAGTGATGACTAACCAACAAAAGAAAGATTACAAAAATCATCACAAGGCTAGAACTATTTTGTTGAATGCTATTTCATACACTGGGTATGAAAAGATTACAAACAAAGATACAACCAAGATAATATTTGACTCATTAAGAATGGCTCATGAAAGAAATGCTCAAGTGAAAGAAACCAAGGCGATTGCCTTGATACAGAAGTATGAAGCCTTCAAAATGGAGGATGATAAAACTGTTAAGAACATGTTCTCAAGGTTTCAGAATCTTGTTGCAGGACTGAAGGTTCTATACAAAGGATACTATAATGCAGATCATGTTAAGAAATTAACAAAAGTCCGCCTAAGAGATTGAGGCCTGTGATAACTTCACTGAAACTGTCTAAGGATCTGAACAACCATTATGCCTAAAAAGAGTTTAGGCAGCACCCTCTTTACCACCACTTTTTTATGAAAACGCTGCTAAAAAATAAAATAGGACATTAGACAGTGCGTTTTGATAATAAACGTTGGCATAAGGTGTCCACATAGGCAACGCTTTGTAATATAAGCATTGATGTATGTTAAATAAAATAATAATAATTTTTAAACATTATATATTAGACCGCGCTTTTTAATTTAGATAGTGCTTATTATTAAATAAAAGCGCTGCCTTAAGTAATTCATTAGGCAGTGCCCATAAATATACAAAAAGCGTTGTCTAATGTACATATAAAATCATTAAAAATTTTGAAAACATCAATATTAGGCAGCGTTTATTAAATAAATAAAAGTTTTGCCTTAAATAGTACATTAGACAGCGCTTATTAATAAAAAAAAGGTGTTTCCTCTAGTACATTAGGAAGCGCTTATTAATAAATAAAATGGCTGCCTTAAGTGGTAGATTAGGCCGCGCCCAAAAATATACAAAAAGTGTTGTCTAATATATTCATCAAATCATTAAAATTTCCAAAAAAAAATTAACATTAGACGGCGCTTATTAAATAAATAAAAGCTCTCCTTTAAGTAGTACATTAGGCAGCGCATTTTAATAAATAAAAGCGTTTCATTAAATAATATATTAGGCAACGCTAATTAATAAATAAAAGCGATGTCTTAAGTAGTACATTGGGCAACGCTTATTAATAAGTAAAAGTGTTGCTTTAAGTAATACATTAGGCAGCGCTTATTAATAAATAAAAGTGTTGCCTTAAGTAGATTATTAGGCAGCGCCCGTAAATAAATAAAAGTGTTGCTTTAAGTAATACATTAGGCAGCGTTTATTAAATAAATAAAAGTTTTGCCTTAGATAGTACATTAGACAGCGCTTATTAATAAAAAAAAGTGTTGCCTCTAGTACATTGGGAAACGCTTATTAATAAATAAAAAGGCTGCCTTAAGTGGTACATTAGGCTGCGCCCAAAAATATACAAAAAGTATTGTCTAATATACTCATCAAATAATTAAAATTTCCAAAAAAAAAAAAACATTAGACGGCGCTTATTAAATAAATAAAAGCTCTCCTTAAGTAGTACATTAGGCAGCGCATTTTAATAAATAAAAGTGTTTTCTTAAATAATATATTAGGCAACGCTAATTAATAAATAAAAGCGATGTTTTTTTTTTGGTAAAATGAGTTAGTCAGTACTTAAAAAAAATACAAAATTATTTTTCTTTCAACTAAAATATTTGACACCAAATATATATATATATATATATATATATATATATATATATATATATATATATATATATATATATATATATATATATATATATATATATATATATATATATATATATATATATATATATATATAGGATCAAATGAGACCAAGGTGTCAAAATTTAATTTGACACCAAATTTACACTGTTAAAAGAAGAGAGGGTTAATTAAATTTATGGTCCCTATAAATATTGCAGTTTCATTTTTAGTCCCTCCTGGGTTTTGACAACGGTTTTAGCTAGTTTTAGCAACGGTTTTTCTGTAAAAATCGTTGCCTAAAGGCAGGGAGGGATTAAAAATGAAAACTGAAATATTTATAGGTACCAAAAACTTCTTTAACCCTTAAAAGAATTGATCAAACTGTGATATTAAATGAAATAAAATAATAACAAAAAAAATATAGCTTATTTTTATCCTAAAAGATAAGCTATTTATATAACCGTTTGATCGATTATTATTAACGGTTGAGATTTGGTGTCAAATTAAATTTTGACACCTTGATGTCATTTGATCATATATATATATATATATATATATATATATATATATATATATATATATATATATATAGAGGGCATATCATATGAGAATGATTTATTTATATGAGAATGTGAGAATGAATCTGAACCATTGGATTTTAAAATAAATGGTGGAGATTATGAGTGAATCTTTTTTTTCTCTCTCCTGTATCTTGAAATAAATGAAGTAGGAGAGAGAAAAAAAGATTCACTCATAATCTCCACCATTTATTTTAAAATCCAATGGTTCGGATTCATTCTCATATTCTCATATAAATATGTCATTCTCATATGATATGCCCTCTATATATATATATATATATATATATATATATATATATATATATATATATATATATATATATATATATATATATATATATATATATATATATATATATATATATATATATATATATATATATATATATATAGGGTTAATAGTAATTCACCCCCCTGTAATGTTAGCGAATTTTGCTTTTCCCCCCTCCCTAGCTTTAGGCAACGGTTTTTTCAAAAAAACTGTTGCCAAAACCTACCTTTGGCAACGGTAGGGGGTAAACCGAAACACGCTCATATTACAGGGGGTAAACTACTATTAACCCTATATATATATATATATATATATATATATATATATATATATATATATATATATATATATATATATATATATATATATATATATAAATATAAAGTGAAAGTAAGAATTGTATGGAAGAATTGAAAAATGCAAGGCAATGAGAGTAGTATGTGATATTTCAAGATTTACTATTAAATTGGTGATTTTGGATCAAATTCAATAACTAAATTTCATTTTATCCAATTCAAAAAAATAGATGTTGGAAGCATTGTGACATTTCCTTTATTTTGAGACAAGAAAGAGGTTATAGGGCCTGTTTGTTTCCGCTTTAAAAAAATAGATTTTTTTCTTTGTATTTTCAAAAATAGATTTTACAAAATCGTTTTTCAAAATATTACAAGTTTCTTTGTATTCGTTTTTTCTAAAATGAAACACTAATTTTGACATCCTATAATATAAACATACATCATTGAAGACAAAAACTTGATCAAAATCAATACTTTTCCAAAAAGTTGTATTTAAAAAATGATTTTTATGAAAATCTATTTGAAATAGCTTCAAAATTAAGTGATTTTTTGAAATTTTGATTTCCAAAATTTTTGTCTATAAATAGATGAAATACCTAAAATCACATTTTAATAATAACTATTCAAAATAAATTTTCATTTGAAGCTTTTATAAAAAGTTTGTTTGTAAAATTTTAAACACAAAATTATGTAATACTATAAAAATCATTTTTAAAAAAAGCCAAAACAAACAGGCCTATAGTGATTCTCTTAATTATAAGATACCTTTAGTAATAAGAAATTTTAAGTTGATGTTTGTTTGTCTGTCAATGGAAATGTTTTAAAATAAACAAAATAATTGAACACTATCAAATTGAAGCTCAAGTATCCAAGACCGGCCATGTGCAAGTGCAGGAAGTGCTACAGCAAAGGTCCCTAAATTTTGGGAGGCCCCAAATTTTGAAAAGTCCAATTTTTTTCATAAATATTATTCGAATTAAATAAAATGTTATAATAAAAATACAGTAAATCAAAAAAATGCTATGATTAAAACTCAATACATACAAAAATTGAGATAAATCAAATTTCAAAACAATTAAAATTAAATATATTATTGATTAATACATAATTTTATTTTTTATGTGTCTTTTTTAATTATTATATTTGCATTTAATTTTAAAATTTGGGCCCATTTCTAAGTTAGTACGAGGCCTCTGCATTGATTGGGCCGACCCTGCAAATATCAAGGACTAAATCGAACAACTTTACACGGATACGAGTACACAATGAGTATCATATTCTAAAAATAGTATGAATTTATGATTTAGTTATTATTTTGATACTTAATGATTTTTTTATCTAATTAATTTTAACTCAATCATATTATGTTATATCATAGAGACACACACACAGAGAGAGAGATAGAAAGATCAAATTACACCTAAAGAGTTACACTCGCTCGTAACTTTATTTCGAATTAATATTTTTTAAAATCAACTGTTGGCTTGAAACACAATATCCTATAGATCATGCCTATAAAGTTTGAGATTAATCTATAATGATTCACTATATCGTCAAGATATCCAAAGATTAATGTTAAAATGAATGCTCATATAACATTAATTTTGGTCTTGGTAACCACATCCCTTTTTCCAACTTCACACTCTTCCTTTCAAATCACTACTGTTACAACTTCTACTTCTTTTTCTGATTTTGGAGATTAAAGTTAGATTTACTCATTTTGTTGTAGGTGTATATAAAACGTAGATTTCCTCTTTGCTTTTGATTTTGGAGCTTAAAGTTAGATTTCTATTATCTTGCTTATTGACTTTAAAATTATATTATATTTATATTAATTAATTAATCTATTAATTAATCATATAATATTTTTTTGTGATAATGAAAGATATTATGATCTGGATTAGTCATTAATATAAAATCTTATTTTTCTTACAACATTAAATATTTAAATTTTATTTTCTATTCAAAATATTTTTTATTAAGTTTTTTAATTACAACATTTTAGGATAAGAAAGTATTTTATTATGTTTTTTAATTGTAAAATTTGATAATCAATCATATAAGAAAATTCATTGTTCTGGAAAAGACATTAATGCCCTTATTGCTTCTAAGCTTGACAAGTGGATGCCTTCTCCATCTAAATTTCAATTGTTTTGTTCTCTACTCATTACTTATTGTTTTGCTTCTAAACTTTTGATCAACTCATAAAGTGACATTTTGGTTTTGGTCTTGGTAACCACATCCCTTTTTCCAACTTCACATTCTTCCTTTCAAATCACTACTTTCTTGGTTACAACTTCTACTTCTTTTTTTGATTTTGGAGAATAAAGTAAGATTTCCTCTTTTTGTTGTAGGTGTATATAAAACGTAGATCTCCTCTTTTCTTCTGATTTTGGAGCATAAAGTTAGATTTCTATTATCTTGCTTATTGGCTCTAAAATTATATTATATTTATATTAATTAATTAATCTATGTATTAATCATATAATATTTTTTTGTGATAATGGAAGATATTATGAGCTTGATTAGTCATTAATATAAAATATTATTTTTCTTACAATATTAAATATTTAAATATTATTTTTTATTCATAATGTTTTTTATTAAGTTTTTTTAATTACAACATTTTAGGATAAAAAAATATTTTATTATGTTTTTTAATGGTGAAATTTGATAATAGGATGGATAACGAAGTATAGGGCGGCGTGTTAGAAAATAGTAGGTTTGTGTGTGAGAGAAGTTTGTAAATAAACTTTTTTATCACAATGAAAGACAAAACATGTATGATACATTATTTCTAATGTAGTAAAAAACAAAATAATATTTATATACGGGCAAAAATACCTTATTGTTTAAAATATTTTTATATACGACAACAACTTTATTATTGATTCAAATATTTTTATAAATAATGTCAAAACAAAAATAATATTTATATTATCTTGCTTATTGGCTCTAAAATTATATTATATTTATATTAATTAATTAATCTATGTATTAATCATATAATATTTTTTTGTGATAATGGAAGATATTATGAGCTGGATTAGTCATTAATATAAAATATTATTTTTCTTACAACATTAAATATTTAAATATTATTTTTTATTCATAATGTTTTTTATTAAGTTTTTTTAATTACAACATTTTAGGATAAAAAATAATTTTATTATGTTTTTTAATGGTGAAATTTGATAATAGGATGGATAACGAAGTATAGGGCGGCGTGTTAGAAAATAGTGGGTTTGTGTGTGAGAGAAGTTTATTAAATAAACTTTTTTATCACAATGAAAGACAAAACATGTATGATACATTATTTCTAATGTAGTAAAAAACAAAATAATATTTATATACGGGCAAAAATACCTTATTGTTTAAAATATTTTTATATACGACAACAACTTTATTATTGATTCAAATATTTTTATAAATAATGTCAAAACAAAAATAATATTTATAAACATGGAAAAAAACATATTGTTTATTAAAATATTTCATATACAAAAATATATTATTTGGCATAGTAGCACTAGAATAGACAACGCATAAAAGCGCTACCTAAGGTAAAAAAAGTGACGCCTATGATCTTATTTGGCATAGTGAATATATACTTTATATTATCTCCAAAGGCATTACAAATGGATGGATGAAGCATAAAATATTAACTTAATCCATATATACACATATTTATATTTCTTAAGTTCATGTTGTTGTTATTAGCTTTTTATAATTTAAATTTTGTTCAAGTTATAGGAGTTTAGCAACAAAATACCATACTTAAAAGAAGATATGGATGACATCTGATCACGTTGGGCCAACGTATTCTTATCTTGTTATGAATCTCGACAACAATAGTTTTCTTGGTTGTTAAATGTAAATGTGTGTATTTTGTCTTGATAATAACAATGTAAATTTGTACATTTGGTTTTAAATGATATGATATATTCCAATTCTGCCACATATTTTGTAGTTTCTGTGTAAAAAATGATACAAGCTGGTGAAAATTAGATTTAAAATAATATAAATCTGGTTTTCATTGGTTAATAGATTTATAATGATATGATACATGTCAGTGCAAAATGATACAGGCAAAAAATGATACAAGCCAGTGAAAATGATACAGACAAAAAATGAGATTTAACCCCTCGACTTTAACCTAAAACTGAGGTAAATAAATTCCTTATTACCTCGGTCTTTAAATACATCTGATAGGTATATGGCGCGCGCAACAAAATTTAGAAAATAAAAATATGTAGTTACTAGGGATCGAACCAATGACCTTTTAATTTATAACCTCGGTTTTAAAAACACTGAGGTGTTAAATGATAGTTTTTCATGTCGCCATTGGTTACCTCGCCTGGGTAGCCGAAGTTAAATGCATTTCGCAACCAATGTTAGATGTGTTATTTGTAGTAGTGTGGGATCCTAATTAAATTTTCAGAATACAGTTTGTGTACCTGGTGTGTCGGAGCTTAAGAAGATGATTTTGGAGGAAAGTCACAAAAGCAGTTTGAGTATTCATCCCGGAGCTACTAAAATGGGATTTGGGATAAATCCATTTGGGATATATATTATTCTTACTATGATGTATGCGTGCAATTGCCGTGTGACTATTTTATGTAATGCAAAATTATGATATTGGTGATGAATCGATGGATTTGCGATTATGTGTAATTTCTTTACTGTAAAAACCTATATCGCTATAAAAACTTTTTTTTTCTGAAGAAAAAAATGTACGATCACTGATTTTTCCAAATTTTCCCCAAAAGTATCAGAATTTTTTTTTATCAAAAACCATAATTTTATATGGAAAAAACTTATTTTTTTACGAAAATCGGAAATACTCAGATAAAATAATTATTTCAAAAATTAATATTATTAATATTGAGTTAATAATTATTTTTTGATAAATTAAGATAAAATAATTATTTTGAAAATTAATATTATTAATATTGAGTTAATAATTATTTGATAGTTTTGGGTTAATAATTATTAAGATAAAATAATTATTTTAAAATTTATATTATTAATATTGAGTTGAGAATTAATACTATTAATATTGAGTTAATAATTATTTTGATAAATTAAGATAAAATAATTATTTTAAAAATTAATATTATTGTTATTGAGTTAAACCACCAAATTGTATAATTACAATAGAGCTATCACTCAGGAAGGTTATTCTTTGGGACCCTTTTGAGCCTTTTAAGTGTTGTATTAAGCTATCGAACATTATAACAACTTTGTTGAGACGTGTTGAAATTTTGATAGTTATAATTGTTGAAAGTAATTATTTTGTTGTGATTAGTAATCTGGTGGGATTATAATGGTGGCCTAATTATTAGCAAATGTTTGGTTCGTATATGGAACATTTTTTATGTATCATGTTTAGATGACTTTTGGTGATTGTTGAGTTACATGCTTGTTTGTCTACATTATCATGCATCCATATATTTTTGGGATAGGTAGGACTTTGGTCCAGTGATGGCCTCTGATTCATTGGGTGGAATTGTTGGTTCAGGTGAGGAACCAAAGGTGGGTCTCAGATTCATTTGGTGGAATTGTTGGTTCATAGAGGGGTCAAAGACTGTGGATAAATCACTAACACACCTCTGATATCCAAAAATCTGATACCACAGGCATATAGATGGAGGAGTTAGTGCATTTAGCATTGCATATAATATGAAT
This sequence comes from Vicia villosa, assembly GCF_029867415.1. NCBI lineage: Eukaryota > Viridiplantae > Streptophyta > Magnoliopsida > Fabales > Fabaceae > Vicia > Vicia villosa. Next base: position 81,465 of record NW_026706705.1, on the reverse strand, counting down.
TAAAATTGTAATTGTGATTGTGATTGTGCTTTGGTGATAATGATTTATTGATCTTTATTTTGTTTATCATCGTGTTCTTAAATCTCACTGTTAATATTGTAAGGCGTATTCTCATCCCCTTTGTGTTATTTGTTGTATGCCTTTGTGCAATTTTCTACAGATACTCAGCAGGAGTGATTGCTTGTGAGTTGGAAGATGGCTTCACGACTTTTTCCGTGCTTTATTTATTTTTGTTGTAGTCTGGACTTTTGCTATGATTCTATAGCATTGGGGAATGGGGCACATTTGTGTTTCTTTGAATTGATGATGAGTTTTATTTTGACTAAACTTTTGAAGTTATGCTTTCTTCTGATTTTGTGTTGCGTGTATATTTTCTTTTTATTAATAAAGTATGCATATTTTGAAGGAATAACATACTAAGTATGTTTTATCTTTTAAAATTAAGATTTGGGGTTTTAAGGTGTTATATTGCAAATCAGGAGAGTCAAGGTTTATGAAGGTACCAATAAAGGCAAATCCAACAATAAAAAAGAGGATGAATAAAAGGGAAAAATGATCATTTATAGCCTCCGTCTCTGGATTTTATCATTTCATTATGTCTTTCACTAGAGAGTTCTCATGTTTGAAGATTCCATCCAAATGAACCGTGAAGAGGAAGATTGCAAAATTGCTGGAAGTGGATATAAAGGTGTAACTGCCATCAAAAGAGTAACTGCCATCAAAATATTCCCCTTAGTGATAATGGTCACCATGTTTAACTTTGATGTGTCAAGGATCCTCATTGACGGATGAAGCTATACATTATCATGTACACCAAAATTTTCAACAAGTGAGGCTTAAAGAAATAAAGGTTGTCACCCTACATGGGTACTGATCCACAAGGCTTTAAAGATTAATAACCCGCTCCTAAGGCTCCATTGAACTTATATACACATTTTGAGAAGGGATTGATGTTAGGACAATGAAAATTGAGTTTCTAGTGTTCCCTTGCAAAAGAGTTTAAAATTTCATCCAATGCAGGTCATTATTAGTAGCCATTAACATTGTAGCATCTATCATTCACATGATGATGAAGTATCACAACTTTCATGACAAACCCGTGACATTTTTGCATACTTGGCAGAAGCACGTCGTTGCCTTAAGGCCCCCAAAAGAAACCTAGATGCAACTACCATCTTAGAAAAGAGGAACGTGAAAAATCCTAATTCTTCTATTCAGCACCCACTAGACGTTAACGTCGTGGACTTCGACACACGTCTAGAAGAAGCCAGGTCTAAGAATGAATACGGGATATAAAGGGTATTCTTTTTCAATGCCTAAATGAAGTTCCGATATCGGTCCTTGACGATGATTTCATATTTGTCCAATTAAAAGAAAACCTGGCACAAACAGTAAAGAATAGAGGTTACTTCGATAGTTCTGTCAAGGAGGAAATTGTCAAATTCCTTAAAGACAGTGTTGATATGTTAGATGTTTCTCTTAAGGTGATTCTAGGAATTGATCCCAATGTTTCCTGTCACCAAATGAATATTTACCCTTCTTTCAAATATGTCTCCTAGAGAAGGTGGCAGTCGTCGGAAAAGGCTATAGCTACTAAGAACATTTTCGGTGGACTCCTTTAGGAAAAATTCATCTCAAAGATGAGGTACACAAAATGATTGTTCAACGTAGTGAGCATAAAGAAAGTATATGGTGAGTGACACATGTACGTCTATTATACAGACCTCAACAAGGTCTGTCCTAAACAATCTTACCATCTTCCAACATTGAAAAATTGATGGACAAATCTTCCAGGGTATAAGTTATTATCATTTATGGAACCCTACTATGGATATAATCATATTCATATGCATGAGAAAGATAGAGACAAGACAAACTTCATGATGTAACATGCCAATTGGATGTACAATGTAATGTTCTTACGTTTGAAAAATGTTGGTGCAACATACTAGGGAATAATGAACAAAATCTTCGAGGAAGAAATTAGTGATATGATGGAGGTTGATCCGCTGTCGCGCGCGGATCAAAAACGAGTATTTTGAAAACGGTAGTTTAGCGGTAATGACAACTCGAATATCGTTCTCACAAGGATTCTTGATTTTATTAACTAACACTAAAAACGATAGTGGGGGTTTGTTTTAGAACGATTTGACAAAAGTCAAAATAAGTGATTATTGAAATAAGCTATTATGAAATAAAGGATTTTAACAGGTTAATCTACCGGTTCTACTTCCAACTTATCATTGGTTATTTCAATTTCAAATCTCCTAAGCGGTAAAAATTCCTATTCGATTGTAATACTGAGGAAACAAGCGTCGACAATATTACATGACTTATGATCCTAATCACCGAATTAAGCAAACGGTTCACCGAATTAAGCAAACGGTTATAGATAGCGCGAAGAAACGAAGAAGCTAAGTTTAAACGCGATTAAAGTAAGGAACACACATCAATCGAATTAAATCCAATACATTCTATAAGAATGAATTAAGCAAACGAAATCATAGAACAAATTGGAAAGGAGCTAAATTAAATTGAAAGTAATAATAACCTCAAAGTTTTGTGGAATTCGAATTCGGTAGATTGCCCCTTTGGATTAGTTCTCCATTGCAAAATCGTACAAAAACTCAAAATTATTTCGTGAATAGTCAAACGTGAATTCTCAATTGTACGGCCAAACCTAGGTACTAGAGAGAACCAAATGGTTTACAGCCCAACTGGGTCAAATACATAACCCAGCCCAATACAAATGACCCAAACTAAATAAAAAAACTATTGCTGCAAATTCAAACGCAATTTTGGAAAATATGCGTTCCGAATCTGACTTCGACTCCAACACGAGAACTGTAGATCTTTCTCTTAGCTTTCCGACGATTATTAGAACGCGTCGATCGGATTCCCGGAGCTCCAGTTATGATCGTTTCCGTGCAGACTGTTAAAGCTGAAAAATAAAGTGCGAAAATTAAATAAAGCTAAAAATAAAATAAAATATAAAAACACATTAAAACATAAAAATAATCAAAACAAACCAAGGAAATGCTTGAGTACAAACATGAAAGGACGTGCATAAAAATGCACTGATCAAATTCCCCCACACTTGAACTTTTGCACTCCGAGCAAAATGAACAACAAAACAAAGAAAGCACAAATACATCATTAGTTACTCATCCTTGGCTACAAATCTTCTTCGGGTAAGTTTGCATCGACGGGTACTAATCTTGCACACTAAGGATATCGTAGGAACACTAATCCACAATTGTGCAGACATAAGTCTCCTAAATACACAAACCAATTCAAATCATATTATTATACCATAGCCTAACTTACTCATCCTTTTTGCTCTTTTTCATTCAGGCGCAATTACATTAAGTCCGTTATCTCCACACACTTATAGCAAGACGATCGGTTAGCGACTCTGATCCTTTTCTGCACGGGGTTCTGGTACTTACGTGGCATAACCCTTTGTTTACTCAGTTGTAGTTGTGGGGGATCGGACCGTAATCCTCCCTACCAAGTTCAGCACCAGAAACCGCTGAACTAACTAACAAAGAGTCTTGTTTTCAATTTTTGAAGGTTCCACAACCGTTGGGTTAAGTGACCGGGCGAGGGTCACCAAACTTAGAAGGTGCATTCCCTTTTCCTTTTTTTTCGGAACACTCACTTATATTCATCGGCTTCCCTACGTAAAGTGTGTGAGAGATGGTGCTGACTGCTGAAATAAACTACTCAAGAGCTGTCAGAGAATGAGAATTTAAGGCTAAAACATAATAAAAAAAATTCAAATCAATTTCCATATGCAGGAGACTTACGGTGTTAAAACGATACCAATCTTGTGAATTTTTCCCAAGTCTCCGCAAACTCGACTCAAATCAGTCTATAGCCTAAAACTTTCAAAACGATGCATATTTATTTATTTTTATAAACTGAAAACAAAATAAGAAAACAAAAATAAATAAAACAAAGAATTCCCTCCCCCATACTAAAAAAGCATTGTCCTCAATGAAAAGAACTCAATTATAAAGTAAGAGTGAGAGAAAGGAAAGAACACACCCGGGTATTCAAGGAGGATATGTGATCGCATAAACAACCTTTGCTAGTGAAGGCTCTTTTACAATCTCTCCTTCCAAAGTAGGGCTCTCATGGAATAGCCTAATACGGTGTACACTGACCTTGAAATTTATTTTAGTGCCTTCGCCTTTTATTCCAGGATCAAAGAACAATCTCCGAAAAGTAAAAGTGTCGAATGCGCACGTCAAAGTGATGTCATTTATCACAACATCAAAGATCAATGGATGAAAGGGCTGCCTCACTAATTTTTCTTCATCTGAAAGTGAGATCTTATGCACATTACATGATGGAATAATATCAAGAATGTCAATCAAAGTCCATCCAATTCCATTCTTATGTTTCTTCACTGATTTCTCTTCATTCTCAAATTCAGTCTTTGATGAATAATTTAAATCTTCAGGAAGTAATTCAGACTCTAAAGAAGGTGGTTGTTCAATGGATGGTGTGTTTTGGGCAGCCGAGATTTCAAGTTCAACTGCATAAACAACTTCATCGACAACTTCATCTGTAGGAAAAATGTCACCCTTCAAGGCATCATTAATCTCAGCACAAACAACACAAAGGTTAGAGTTAGTACAATCAGAACATGAGTAAACATCATCAAAACTAGAAAAAGATGGAAAATTGACAGCTGCAAACAAATCACTATAAGTGTCATCAACAATTTCATAATCAAGTTTAGGAATGGACTTAACCACCTCTTTATTTTTTTCTGGTGCTGGTTCAACCGGTTCAACACTCTTTTTGAAACTCAAGGAAATCGCATTTACATTAGCATTAGGACCATTCGGATTGACAACTGTTTGGGCTAGAAGTTGGTTCAAACCTTAAGCTTGCATGTTATTTATTTGAGTAGCAAGTTGTCCCATCTGTGTGTTCAAGGTCTGAATGCTAGCATCGGTCCTTTGTTGGAACTGGAGGTTGTTCACGACCATTTGTTTAACAAGATCCTCTAAGGATGGTCCGGAAGATGCAAAAGTGGTAACTTGGGGAAGGAAGAATCTTTCTAAGAACACTTTTTTGAGATCATTCCAGCTTGTAATAGAATTCGGCTCAAGGTAGTATAACCAATCTTTTGCAGCACCTTGAAGTGAGAACGGGAAGACTCTCAACTTGATATGGTCTTCTGTTATTCCTTTAGGTCTCAATGGTGTAGAACAAACAATCTGGAATTCCTTCAGATGCATATGTGGATCCTCACCTGCAAGACCACTAAACCTTGGCAACAAGTGTATTAAACCAGATTTTAATTCAAAGGGAACAACAACATCAGCATATTCAATACCTAAACCATTATAATTAACATCAAGCGCAGCTAGCTGCCTTAGTGTTCTTTGATCAACCATGTTATCAAAATCAAGTTTAGAATCGAAATCAATTAACCAATGCATCAACAAATGCGAAAATGCCAACAATATCCTATAACAGCCATAAACAAATAGAATGAAGGAACACAATTAAAATAAGTTCAGAAAAATATAAAAACACAAAATTTAATCTAATTAGATGAAATAAGAATTTTGGGAATTTTTTTGGATTTTTTCGGAACTTCAAAAACAGTAAAAAATTAATTAACAATTAAAAAAAATGGAATTTGGCGATTTGGGGTTGAATTCTCTTACTCTTCTAGAGTAACGGAGTATTGATCGCACGATTTTTCTACTTCCAGTAGGTAAAAACGTTTCACAATCGAACACAATTTTTCCAAACACCGGATTTTTCGACTCTAAAAGGCGTTATGGCCGAAACCGCGAGGAAACTATGGCCTAAACGCACAAACACTAAACCTATGACTCTAATATTAGTTAATAACGACAAGAATCCCCGACAACAGCGCCAATTTGATCCGCTGTCGCGCGCGGATCAAAAACGAGTATTTTGAAAATGGTAGTTTAGCGGTAACGACAACTCGAATATCGTTCTCACGAGGATTCTTGATTTTATTAACTAACACTAAAAATGATAATGGGGGTTTGTTTTAGAACGATTTGACAAAAGTCAAAATAAGTGATTATTGAATTAAGTTGTTATGAAATAAGTGACTTTAACAGGTTAATCTACCGATTCTACTTCCAACTTATCATTGGTTATTTCAATTTCAAATCTCCCTAAGCGGTAAAAATTCCTATTCGATTGTAATACTGAGGAAACAAGCGTCGACAATATTACATGACTTATGATCCTAATCACCGAATTAAGCAAACGGTTCACCGAATTAAGCAAACGGTTATCGATAGCGCGAAGAAACGAAGAAGCTAAGTTTAAACGCGATTAAAGTAAGGAACACACATCAATCGAATTAAATCCAATACATTCTATAAGAACGAATTAAGCAAATGAAATCATAGAACAAATTGGAAAGGAACTAAATTAAATTGAAAGTAATAATAACCTCAAAGTTTTGTGGAATTCGAATTCGGTAGATTGCCCCTTTGGATTAGTTCTCCATTGCAAAATCGTACAAAAACTCAAAATTATTTCGTGAATAGTCAAACGTGAATTCTCAATTGTACGGCCAAACCTACGTACTAGAGAGAACCAAACGGTTTACAGCCCAACTGGGTCAAATACATAACCCAGCCCAATACAAATGACCCAAACTAAATAAAAAAACTATTGCTGCAAATTCAAACGCAATTTTAGAAAATATGCGTTCCGAATCTGACTTCGACTCCAACACGAGAATTGTAGCTCTTTCTCTTAGCTTTCCGACGATTATTAGAACGCGTCGATCGGATTCCCGGAGCTCCAGTTATAATCGTTTCCGTGCAGACTGTTAAAGCTGAAAAATAAAGTGCGAAAATTAAATAAAGCTAAAAATAAAATAAAATATAAAAACACATTAAAACATAAAAATAATCAAAACAAACCAAGGAAATGATTGAGTACAAACATGAAAGGACGTGCATAAAAATGCACTGATCAGAGGTATATATGAATGACATGATAGTCAAACCCAATGAAGAGAAATTGCATGAAACCAACTTCACATGTGTATTCAATCGTGTATGGCATTACAACATGGGACTTAATTGAGGGAAGTAAACCTTTAGAGTTAAAGCTGGTAAATTCTTGGGATTCTACCTCACATAAAAGAGAACTTAAGCTAACTCAGATAAGTGTAATACGATCATAAAGATGGGAACTTCTTTCATGAAGGAAAGGATAATAAATTTGAATGGGATGCTCATCAGTCTCAATATGTTCATCTCCAGATTTTCCCAACATGCACTTCTGTTATACACGCTCTTGAGGAATGAGATACAATTTGAGTGGAAAGAAAAATGCGAGCAAGCCTTCATAGAGGTAAAGCACCCCCTCTCCAAAACCCCAGTCCTATCAAGGCTCATGACTCGGGAAACTTTATTCATTTATCTAGCAGTTTCGGCATAAGTAGTCAATTTTATCCGTTTTTGTGAGGTAGGCACCAATCAAAATCCAATTTTCTTCAATTCAAAGATGCTAGCGAGTCATGAAACCAACTTTCAAAAGATTGAAAATTTTTATCTAGCCCTGGTGGTGGCTTCAAGAAAGTTGCGACATTATTTCCTAGCATATTCCATAGTGGTCTACACATCAACCTTTGAAAAAAATTCTTTTCGAAACAAATTTGGAAGGATATATGACTAAGTGATCCATTGATATCCCAAAGTTCGACAGAGTCGTCATGGATCACCTTGATCATTGCATATTTTGAGAAGGGAACTCAGTTTTGGGCTAGTCAAAGGCCCAATAAAACCCCCAACTAGGCAACTACGCATCCAAATCTAGATAAAACGCTTCATGTGGAGCTTTACTTTAGAGAATTGCGCTAGAGCTAGCACTCCACCACACTCATCTTCATATTTAATTTACATCTAACACCCTTCTATAATTCATGTTAGACCACTTAGGGCGTTACTAAATGTTACCCATTTATATAAACATAATCATTGAAGTGTTAACTTTGAAGATATCATTTCCCTCTTTGATCAAAGGAGACCTTATCCACCGTACTAGAAGCTTTTCCACGATGTTGATTTTCTATATCTCACACATTTTATATTTGAATCCAAAATAATATTAGTATAATCTTTGAATTAGTATGAAATACAAAGATTATTGTACAAAGGGAAATGTTAACCAGTACTCTTAGGGCGTTCTTTAAGTGATTAAACTGGTTAGTTTTTATTAGAATACGTTTATTCAATGCATTAAAAATATATTAAAAAATTGAAATGTTAACTCTTATAAAGAATACTTTTTTTATTTAGTATGGTTAAAGAGTGCCAAGACGTACAAATTAATGTACAAAATAAAAGAATCATTTCATTAAGCGATCGAATTTGTAGAACAAAAAATCAATCAACACAACAAAATTTAAATCTGTCAGATTTGATACTTAGTTAGTTTGCGACAAACAAACCTTAAAACTAATAATCTCGATGTCGGTGGCCTAGGAAAGCCTACTAAAGATGTTTGTCTAGTCCTAACTTTTTTGCATTGGGATTGAAATTTTATGTGCATTTTCTATTTTTTTTTTAAATTGTCTTCTTAGACTATGTACAATGGTTACATTATTCAACACCCTACTTTTTCACTTTTTATCTTCCACATCATCTTCTCTCTCTTCCACCTAATAATTCAACACCTATTCAATTTTTTTTCACTACAATGGTTTTGTTTAATAAAATTCAACACCCTACCCCACATCATATTCTTATTTTCTTTTAAAGTTTTGTTTTTATGATTATATATTAATATCTATCTATAATATAAGAAAATTAATGGCTGTGGAAAAGTCAAAAATACCCTTATTTGATTTTTTGCCACCACATTAAAATTGTGGTTTTTTGGTCTTTACACCATAAAGTTCTTAATTTTATTATTAAAATAATACAACTCTTATATTTTATTAAACTTATCAAATCTCTCTCCATTCTCTATTTTTTTTTCTCTTTCATCCCTTTCTCACTTCTTTCTTCCACAACAAAAATTTATTATTGTTATATATTTTTTATATACGAAAAATGATATTCATAATCAAAATATTTTGTATTTGTATACGGAAAAAATCTATATAACTTACGAAAATTGGCATTTATGATCCAAATATTTTTTATTTAAAAATAATATATGGGAAAATAATCTACTATTGATCTAAATATTTGTATATACGAAATTTACTATTGATTCAAATATTTTTGTAAATGATACCTAAACAAAAATGAGGTCTGTATACGGGAAAAAAAATATATTATTGATCTAAATATTTTTATATACGAGAAATGGTATATATGATCAAATATTTTTTAGCCAAAAATGGTATACGAGAAAAAATCTATTATTGATCTAAATTTTTTTATACGAAAATTTAATATTGATCCAAATATTTTTGTAAGTGACAACTAAATAAAAATAATATTTGAATTATTATTTACGAAAAAGTGTTGTTTATGATCCAAATATTTTTATTCAAAATTGGTATACGGGAAAAAAACCTACTATTGATGTAAATATTTTTATATACGAAAATTACTATTGATCCAAATATTTTTGTTAATGATACCTAAACAAAAATGAAGTCTGTATACGGAAAAAAATCTATTATTGACCTAAATATTTTTATATACGAGAAATGGTATTAATGATCAAATATTTTTTATCCAAAAATTGTATACGGGAAAAAATATATTATTGATCTAAATATTTTAATCTACGAAAATGTAATATTGATCCAAATAATTTTGTATATGATACCTAAACAAAAATAACACTTGTATACGGAAAAAAAATATTATTTACGAAAAATGGTATTTATGACCCAAATATTTTTTATTCAAAAATGGTATACGGGAAAACATTTATTATTGATTTAAATATTTTTATATACGAAATTTACTATTGATCCAAATATTTTTGTAAATGATACCTATACAAAAATCAAGTCTGTATACGGGAAAAAATTTATTATTAACCTAAATATTTTTATATAAGAGAAATGATAGTTATGATTAAATATTGTTGAACCAAAAATGATATACGGGAAAAAATATATTATTGATCTAAAATTTTAATATACGGAAATTTAATATTGATTCAAATATTTTTGTAAATGATACTTGAACAAAACTAATATTTGTATACGGAAAAAAAATCTATTATTTACATAAAAAGGTATTTATGACCCAAATATTTTTTAATCCAAAATGGTATACGGGAAAAAATTTATTATTGATCTAAATATTTTTATGTACGAAATTTACTATTGATCCAAATATTTTTGTAAATGATACCTATACAAAAATGAAGTCTGTATACGAAAAAAAAATCTATAATTGATCTAAATATTTTAATATACGAGAAATGGTATTTATGATTAAATATTTTTAATCCAAAAATGGTATACGGGAGAAAATTTATTATTGATCTAAATATTTTTATATACGAAATAATCAATTATTTATCTAATTTTTTTCTTTTTTTTTTAAACATTTTTATTTAAAATAAATGATGTATCCAAATTCGCCTAACTGATTAATATTGAATATTAACGGAAAGTTACTGATTAAAATATTTTTTATTAACAAGAACATGAAGTTACTTATCACAATATTGAATATTAACGGGAATATTAAGTTACTTATCATAATATTGAATACTAACAGGAACATGAAATTACTGATCACAATATTGAACATTAACGGGGCCTGAAGTTACTGATTAAAATATTTTTTATTAACATGGAAATGTAGTTACTGATCACAATATTGAATATTAACGGAAACCCGAAGTTACTGATTAAAATATTGAATATTAACGGGAACATGAAGTTATTGATCACAGTATTAAATATTAACGGGAACCTAACGTTACTGATTAAAATATTGAATATTAAGGGAACATGAAATTACTGATCAAAATAGTGAATATTAACGGGAACATGAAGTTACTGATCACAATATTGAATATTAACGGGAACCGGAAGTTACTGATTCAAATATTGAATATTAACGGGAACATGAAGTTACTGATCACAAAATTGAATATTAACGGGAACATGGAATTACTGATCACAATATTGAATATTAACGGGAACTTGAAGTTACTGACTAAAATATTTAATATTAATACGAACACGAAGTTATTGATCAAATATTGATTTTATTTTATAAGTAAGAAATTCATTGATAAGAGAACAAAAGTTCTCAAGAAGAGTTACAAGAAATACATCAGCAGGAGTTCAGTAAGAAGATTACATAGCAACCAAATATTGAATATTAACGGAAACATGAAGTTACTGATCAAAATATTTTGAAATTAATGAGAACGAAGTTACTGAGCAAAATATTAAATATTAACGGGAACATGAAGTTACCGATCAAAATATTGACTATTAACGGGAACGTGAAGTTACAAAAGACTATTTAGACACAATTTAATTTTGGTGATTTCAATTTTGTTCCTGATTTTTTAGACACAATTTAATGTTAATTGTTCTTATTTTTTTCCATAAAATGTTGATTATTTTTAATATAAATTTTTTCTATTAAAAAATATACATCTGAATCAAATGCGCGTCCCGTACCAGAACCCGTGCGAACGCACGGGTTTGTTACTAGTTATCAATTAAAATTAAATTAAAATAATTAATATTTAAACTTTTTTTTTAAAATTTAATAATTTATTTATTTTTTCTAATTTTCTATTCTTAATTTTTTTTCTTGCAAGTAATAAATAAGAGATGTAAAAAAAGTTATTTTTAAAAAAAATAAAATTATAAAAAAACTTAAAAATGCAATAAATACACTAAACACACAACACACTAAAAAAGAAACACACAAAAAATGAAACACACATAATTTAATTAGTACAATAGACTCGGCTCACAAACAAGGATAATTAGTAAAATTTTGGGTGTTAAAAGGGTTATTGTTGGGATCCATTTCACTACAAGGATGTTTAGAGCTACAAACAATGATTTTTTTAAGGCTAAATAGAAAAAAAATTGAGAGAAAAAAGTGAATTTTTTTTTATGAGTCCAAATCAAATGAACCAAATCTCTATTTATAGAGGAAAAAAAATAATGAATTTTGATAAAAATAAAAATAAATAAAAAATTTATTTACTATGAAATAATTAATTTTAAATGATTAAAAGAAAATAAAATCTAAATAATCACAACAACCAATAAAATTGTGTAAAGTGTTGCATATGCCCCCACTTTTTTCTCATTCAACATGTTGAATCTTTTCAACACCAATTAATCCACATCACATTAAACACCTCATTCAACAAACCATTGTAGACATTCAACTATTGAATAATTTTTTCAACACCCCCATTGTAAATGGTCTTAGAAGATACTAGTGTTAAAGATAATTAAAAATTTTAAAAATAAAATGGTTGATTTACAAATAGACAATTTGTGGATAGTGATGACAATATAATTCATCAATGAAATTCCATGTCGATCTATATATGAATAGTTTTTATTGGCCGACCTCAAAAGGATAATGACACCCTACAAATCAACTAGTTACTAGAGTGTTCAACTCTACAGATCAACTAGTTACTAGAGTGTTCAACTTTATAATATACAATGGCTTATAGCTCCTATGGATTCCAAGTATCTTTTATTTTTTATTTCTCTGGTCAAATTAAGAGATTAAACATTTTGTCTCCTATTGAAGATGTTAGCAACTTTTAGGGGCACTTGCTTTATTTTGCCTTTTCAAAAAAACAAACCTCAATCAACATCAAAGAAAGAAGCTTAGACCATCTCCAATGGTAGTTTCTTCTATTGAGTTCTTCACATGTACCATTAATTTAATAATTAAATATTTAAAAAATTTGCCATGTCATAATAGAGTTGCATTGCAATGCAACAACTAAAAGATTGTAGTACCCAATCAAATCATATTATGAGGTAAAGTTGTGGGACCCATATCAGATTTTCATTAAAGTTAAAATTAAATAAATTTTTTTAATATGATGTGGCTTAGTGGGTCCCATAAAGAACTCAAATGAAAGTTGCACCATTGGAGATGCTCTAAAACTGCTTATAGTAATGGCATAACGTGAACAAGAAACTAATATATATAGAAAATTACAAATAATAATTGGATTTTTGTGGAGGTTGGCTATGTGGTGATCAATATTCGTAGCCTTGTGACTACATATGTTAACCAACTATATTGAATAATTGAATTTACAGTGAATAATTTCTACTATTTATTTATTCATAACATAATAATGGTAATTTGAATATTATATATCGAATATTTATTTAACATTTATTTTTGTTTATACTATCTTTTTCTTTCGATCACATCTTCAATCTTTCACGTCACTCATTCTCCATGCATGTGCGTCTGTACGTCAAACTTTTTTTATGATCTAACAACTTCATTCTAAAAATTGTAAAACTTGGTATATGACTCGAAAACCGATTAATTCAATAGATCAAATTCAACGTCTAGTAGAAAGATTGTATGTGAGCAGATTCAACGGAAATTTTTTTAACACTAGTAGAATTTGAACTTTAAATTGGTAAAAGAAGTACACTTAGTCCCATATGATATCTTGTTTCAATTTTATTATTTTGATAAAACAATAAATAAATTGAAAAATTATTTTGAGTTGCGTTAGACATCTATAGGACTGTTGGTTGAGATTTTGACGAGAGACAAAATCCAGCCAAAGAATTTTTTGAAGTAGAGTCAATCATAGATAAAATGTTGATCTAACCTCCTGTTGTCGAACTTCTCTTTTGACTTGAGTTTCTGGTTCTTCAAGTAAGATTCCCACTGAATCTTTCTTGACATTTTCAGTCCAATCCCATTCTTTAAGCTCATCTATGATCACGTCCCTGCTGATCACTACTTACTTATTCACTGGGTCGAACAACTTGCAACCTCCAATTGAATGATATCCTATTAGGATCATCTAACTCGACTTGTCATCAAATTTTCTTCTCAACTGATCTGGCACATGTCTATGTGATATAGATCCAAATACTTTCAGATGACTCAAGCTAGGTTTAACATCAGACAAACATTCTTCTGGAGTAATTTCTTCTAGCTTTTTCGTCGGACATCTGTTCAAAATGTATGTTGCCGTCAACACAACTTCACCCCAAAATTCTTTAGGTAAATGCTTGCCATTCAACATACTTCTCACCATATTCATGATGGTTCGATTCTTCTTTTCTGCAATTCCATTTTGCTGGGGAGTGTAGGGTGGCACCATCTCATGCACAATCCCTTCTTTTTCACACAATGCATCGAAGTCTTTCGACACATACTCTCCACCACCATGATCAGTTCTAAAAAATTTGAGCTTTTGACCACTTTGTCTTTCGACCATAAATTTAAACTTGGAAAATACCTCGATCACTTCCCTTTTCTTCTTGATCAGATAAGTCCATATTTTTCGACTGAAATCATCTATGAATGTGACAAAGTATTTGTTGCCTAAAATCGAATCCACCTGCATAGGACCACATACATCAGAGTATATGATTTCTAGAATAGCCTTCAACTTGCTTCATGCATCCTTGCTAAAGCTATTCTTGTGCTGCTTCGCTTGCACACATTCCTCACATACCTCGTTTGGAATGTCAATTTATGGAAGTCCTAAAACTATATTATTTCTTTTCAAGTCTCTGATGTCTCTGAGGTTGAGATGACCTAGTCGATAGTGCCACATCCATTCATCCCTGCTAGCTGCAGTTGAAAGGCACTTGTGCTCCATCACATCGAGTTTAAGGTTCTATTTTGAGACATAGGAGCCTTCAAGATTAACCTTCCATTTGTATCAACGACTGTCATCATCTTGTCTTCGATTGACACTTTGTAGTTCTTTTCGACCAAGTGCCCAATGCTGAGCAAATTGCTCTTCATGCCTGGTATGTACAAACCAATATTTTCACCATGTTCTTCATTGAGGGATTTATGTTTACAAACCAATTTTTCCTTCCAGACATATGTGATGAGCATCTAGAATCCAAGTACCATTGGTCCTTGATTTTATCTTCATCTCTTGTTGTGACCATCAGTAACATTTCTTCTTCTTTATGTTTTGCAAACTTAACATCAGTTTCTTAATTCTCACGCTTTTCTGGACAATCACTCATATATTGATCATACTTCTGACAATTAAAACACTATATGTGACTTTTGTCAGGCTTTCGACCACCACTTCTTCGGTTCTTCCTCTACCTACAACACCACCTTTTTGGTTGCCTTGGTATGAGAGCTTTCTGTGATTCGACCAGCTTCTTTCTTGCTGATTTCGACTAGTCGGATTGTTGTGGTCACCTCTACCTTTATTTCCATTCCAGGTTCCTTTGTATTTCTTTTCTTTTACTGACTGAGCTTGCAGAGGCACGTCACTCTTCGACTTGCCTACAACTCTTTCATCCATTCGTTGTTCATGCGATTCGAGCGTCCCTTGAAGCTCTTCTTTTGTCAATTTTGACAAATCCTTCGACTCTTCTATGGCTACCACCACGTGGTCGAATTTCGGAGCCAAAGACCTCAAGATCTTCGAAACAACAGCTTTTGTTGTTAACGCTTCTCCACATATCTTGATTTGATTCACTAGTTTTGTAACCCTAGTGAAGAAATCAGTTATGCTTTCACTATCTTCCATCTGAAGCAATTCATACGTTCTTTTGTGAGTTTGTAACATCACCTCTTTCACCTTCTCTGCGCCTTCAAAAAGAATTTTCAAGAATCTACCAAGCTTCTTTTGCAGATTCGGAATCACTAACCTTTTCGTAGTTGTATGGACTCAGACATGGATGAATTATAAAGAGTGCTTTATAACTCTTCTTCTCCAATTCTTCATGTTCTTTATTTTCTTCTTTTGAAGCGTCTTCTTCGACCTCTTCTACTCCATCCTTTACAAGATCCAAAAGACCTTGACACCTGAATAGAACATTCATCTGTTTGCACCAACTCTCGTAGTTATCTACTTTCAGAATTGGTAGACTTGCTGAATTATTTCAATTCCCAAAGTTCACCACCATCGTGATTTTCTTCTTCTTCCCTTGATCGATAAACCAGAGCTCTGATACCAGAAGTTAGAAATCCACCAAAATCTATGATGAATTTCTATCAATCTTGATGAACAAGATTGTTATCACTCATACAATAACAATGAAAATAAAAAAATAAATTTAAAGAAAGAAATGATTAGGGTTTCTGCAGAGTTTCTCTCTGCCCACAAACTATGAAAAATCTCTCATTCACTTGCAACTGCAAAATTCTGTGAATACAATTTGTTATCAAATAATATGGGTTACTCCTTATTTATAGTTTTAGGTTAGCTTTCTCCTTAAGACAAATAAAACCCAAAACTATAAAAGTCCAAAACTACAAAAGCCCAAAATTGAATTTAACCTAATTTTAAGAAAAGCCTTAATCAAAATCCTATCTGGCAAACTTCCTAGGTATTTAGACACCTCCTTGTATCTGTCGAGCAACCTGCTTCGACACATGGAATTACACTTTGAACAGATTAAGCATACATACTGGAGCAGTCGACTAGGCTTAAGAAAGTGAAGTGGTCGAATGGATCTGGGGGGTTGGAGAATCCAGTACAAGTAAAAGGTCCAACTTGGAGTAAGTTCCAAGGAAGTGAAATCAAGACATGGACAACCAAAGTGGAGAACGTGGGTCCAATAGAAGAAGAATTAGAAAGATATGAAAATTCACGTGGCGTATAGAGAAGTGAAGACTGAAAAAAAATAAAAACAGTTATATTTTTGTCTTATAAATAAAACTTTGTAAATAATTGTAAGGGGTTCAAACTTACAAACCTGTACACTAACATTCAAAGTAACCAAGCTACGAGCGAAACGAGTCAAGCAAGGGCAATGTATGTTTGAATCACCAACTTTCATTCAATTTTAAATGTTATGTCATTTATCTTTTTGTCGAAGTCTTAATACTTTTCACCAATTTTATCTTTTTTTGTCTTTGCAAAGTCTTTTGAATGTTTACGTTCCTGAAACAAACTGACTCGACGCCGTATTGAACTTGTTTGCAACATATCACATTTCTAAAACTCTTGGTAAAATGCTTTGGAAAAACTAAAACATTAACCTGAGGTTCCCTAATCGATCTCGCAAAATAACCTTTAAAAAGATACTAGCGTTGTTGTTGTGGGGCTGGTGTTCTTGTCCTATGTCCCACTATAGACGTTACTAGATAGGTACAAATTTTAATTCTTGAAGTGGAGCTGGTGTTGTTGTCATATGTCCCACGAAAAAGCTTACTAAATAGGTACAAAGTTTTGCCGATAATTCTTTTTGTGTCATGTTGACCTATACTTAAACATTGATGGCCATTTGTAAACAAAGTTTTTAGTAATTACTTGGGAATGAACTAGCTCTTTATTTATATTGGTATGAACTTGGAATTGATTTCTCTTATTTTTTGCTATTGAATCCACCGAATGTTAACTCAAGTTTTGCTTCAGATATTTTTCTGATAGGTGTTGGTGAGATAATAGAGCCAATGTCATGTTAATAAACTAATTATATGTCACACTGGATAAATGCATCTGCCAAATATTAAAGTGTGGAATCAAAATACTAATAAATTATTTCCAACTCAATACTAGAATACTAGAATATTAGATAGTGATGAATCCAATTAAACTTGCTAAATTATAGGCATGCAAAAACAAGTTTCTAATATATAGAGTTTTTTCAACTTTTAATATTAAAAAAAATTGATAAAAAAATAAAATAATTAAATTAACATTTTAGAATAAATTATTTTTTTAGTTGAAGTGTTTGTTAAAAAAAATAATATTTGTAATTATTGTTCTAAAAATATTTAATGCTAAAAATTATTTATTCAAAAAAATTAAAACAAATGTACCTTTTATATTGTTTTTTAAGAAAGACTTCTATTTATATTAGGAGTCAATACATGAATGTTTGTTGAAGACAATTCTACATGAGATCAAAGAGTTAAACATAACTTATGACACATAGTATATTTTAATTTTTATATGAATATATTTAACTGTGTTAAAATAAATATTCTAAATTAATAAAATATATGAGCATCACATTAATTATGTATTGAAATTAGTACTCATAATAATTTATAATATCAAATTATTTAATTTTTGTTATGAAATTAACCAAAATAATATAAAGATGAAGGAGAGAACACTACGCCAAATTTAAGCTGTAGCAGCGCATCTACTAAAGCGCTTTTAGCAAAAGCGCTCTCGTAGGGCTCGCTAAAAACAAAATTAATAAACAAGGGAAAATGATGCAAAAAAAGTGCTCTGGTAGGGGGGGTTATGAGAGCGCTTTCAAAAAGCGCTCTGGTAGGGGGGGTATGAGAGCGCTTTTAAAAGCGCTCTTATAGGGTGGGTGCTACGAAAGCGCTTTTGGGATAAAAGCGCTCTGGTAGGTGGTGTTATTAAAGCGCTTTTGAAAAGCGCTCTGGTAGCCCATTTAAAAAATTATATATTTTACAAACACACGCGTTTTGTTTCAGATCCAAAACACGCGAACCTTCTTCTTCCTTTCGTTGCTCCGCCGTCCTCACTCCCTCTCCAGCCTTCAACCGACTCCGCCGCCGCCTTCCTCACTCCATCGCCACCCTTCAACCGTCTCTTCTCTGTTCAGGTTAGGGTTTTGTGCTGGAAATTTTCCTTTTTTTCATTGTTTGCTTTCAAAAATACAAAATTTTATTTAGGGTTATAGTTAATATTATTGGGGCTTTTTTAATTTATCAGTGATTTAGGTTTTATCAGTGTGATTTAGAGTATTGAAGACAAAGTTTGTTAGGTTTTTATCAGTGATTTAGAGTATTGAAGACATGTATCAAGTAAGTAGAAGATGTTATTGATAATGAGACCTACAAGGGATATCTGTTTCATCAACTTTTACATGATTCAAGATTTTTTATATGTAGTTAGTAATAATCATGTTTTTCTATTGTAGGTTGAGCTTCAAACAGTGGATGGACTGGTAAAGGATAGAACACAATGTGCCCCTGTCGATTATGTTCCACAGAATATGAATCAAGTAATTATACCCCGAAGTCTTCTGTGGCAGGATCCTTCGGGGTACAGTTACTTGATTCATATTCTGTGACACAATACAACTTGGATAGAAATGAGGCGATGCAGGTTAAGTCCAACAAAACCTTCAAATTTCTAGTCCAACAACCCCTTCTCATTATTGCAACATTTATTGATTGAGTAAACATACACCCCTAGCTTACACCAACACCGTAATTTTCTACATACAAGGTATACAATTCATTTTTTATTAATTTATTCTATCTTAATTTCTGTGCACAAGTATCTATCTGTGTTAAAATATACGGTGTAATATACTAGTGTAGGAAAATAAGTGTAGATATAGCATAGCTCAAAGATGAAGGAAAACGCTGAAGGGTAAGTAGTAGTAACTAGTTGTCATGTATTATTTGTCATAGAAATTAATATTCAACTTTTATTTGTGTCTAATTTTTCCTGTCAATTGGTTGTGAACTTTACATTAATTGTTGTTGCAGAGAAACTTCTTATATTGCTAAGAGATAGTAGAAAGCTCACAAGGATACTGGGCTCTTTTGATCAATTTGGTAATAACTTCTCAAATTCTGTAATTGTTTGACATGTTGTTGGTTGAGTTTCTAATAGTGTTCCTATCAATAACATGTAGCTAATGTTGTTCTTGAGGGTGTCTGTGACAGGATTATTGTTAGTGATCTATATTGCTTTATCCCTCTGGGCTATATGACGTGGCTGCTGTGTTAAATTTAAGGTAAACTTTATGTACAAAATTTGTTGAACTAATTTACAATAAATGATATTCCATTCCATGTATTCAAGTTAGATATATAAAGTCCTAAATATTAATAAATTAATTTGTATTTATTGATATATTTAATTTGATTATTCTTTTTACACGACATATATATATATATATATATACTCGTTCTACTCTTTACCTTCTTATTTTAGAGCCTTTATATAATAATAATCTTATTTTGATTATATTATTTTTATTTTGCAGATTGTGAAGATTTTCAGTCATTTGAAGATGTTCAGACTTTGCAGGACTAGGACCGATTTAGTTGATTTAGTTGTTTAGGGATGATTTTCTTATTGTTATAATGTCATGTGAATTGGTTTAGTTGTTTTCATGTTAGAAATATGTGAATCGGTGTATATATATTTTGGATTAATTACAATGGTATAATTATAATGCATGTTTAGTATATAATCGAAATCGCTTCTTTGTTGAAATAATGAGATTACTGAAATAATGGGATTACGATTGTAAATTATAGGTTTATGGGATAACAATGGTAAATTACAGGTTCATGAAAGAATGCTGCCATAAATGCAGGTTTAGAAATTATAAAAATAATAGGTTTATAAAAGAAAAAGCATAAAAAATAAAATAAAAAACGCAACCTACGAAAGCGCTTTTGGAAAAGCGCTCTTATAGGGGGGGCTATCAGAGCGCTTTTTCCAGAAAAAGCGCTCTAATAGGGGGGATACCAGAGCGCTTTTTCCAGAAAAGCGCTCTTATAGGGGGGATCTACCAGAGCGCTTTTAGAAGCGCTTTTGTTACCTACGCCAGCGCTGGCTTTCACAGCGCTTTAAAGCGCTTTTAAAGCCCAAAATAAGCGCTTTCGTAGGCCTTCCGTGTTGTAGTGGAAAGTAAGAGAGAAAGTGATTTTCTATTTTATATCACAATAAGGATATTATTTATAGGATCCAAGTGGGAAAGTCACATATATTAATGGGGAATAGAAAGATAAAAAGAAGAATAAGGATGAACATCCACTTTAATCTTTATTCATAACACTCCCCCTTGGATGTCCATTGAGGATATGCCTCGTTAAAACCTTACTAGAAAAACTCAGTGGGAAAAATTCTAGTGAAGGAAAAAGAGTACAATATCATTTAAATGTGAATTGCCTCGTTAAAAACCTTACTAGGAAAACCCAATGGGACAAAACCATGGTGAAGGAAAAAAGAGTGCAAATTTTATGTATTTCTCTCCCTCATGCAGACATTTACATGTGAGATGATATTATTTGTAGTAGTTGCTTAAAATTTCTTCTTGGAAGTGACTTCATGTAGTGCTAATAGTTATGTAGGATTTGATGAAGTTGTTTCTGTAACACCCCAATTCTACCCAGGCATATAGGTACAAATATCAGAGTATAAAAATTAAATTCATAAAAACAATTAGGGCGTTACACTTAAGTAACCACATAACCAAACATAACATACTCGCAAAAGATGCGTAACACAAATAATCAAGAGGACGGATACACATAAACACCTGAATGTATTCATACTTGTATAAATGCATCGGTAAACAAAATATCCACAACATCCTTCCAAAATACATCGCATGAGAAGGTATCCAAAATACATAATACGAATACATAAAAAGGATCAAATATACATCAAAAGGATCCTATAAGCATTATCTACAAAATAAGTGTTCGATCCCCCCCTTAGGTGTTACGTATCACGAGCGGACGACACCAAGACGGACGACTACAAAGAGAGCACCTACGCTTGCGGATCACCTGCACATTACCCACGAGTAGGTAACATTAAGGCAGAAGGGTGAGAATACAATTCATAATGAAAGCATGATCAATATAGTAATTCCAACAATATCATTAAGAGTCATATAACTAGATAATCCAATAAGTCAACCACAATCAATATATAAATAATGCGGTACATGGATGATAACATAAATTATAAAGACCGAAGATGATGAATGAGACTCGACTATGCGTATGCATGTGGTACCAAATCCGGAGTAAAACTCCTCCTTGTCATTATGACAAATACACCTTGCCGAGCATTATGCTGGGACTTCTTTCCCTAAGGAAAATACACCTTTGTCGAGCAGTAAGCTACGACTAACCGTCATCGAGCATCTAGCCCCCACTGATGACCTCTTGCCACTCGGGCAAATACACCTTTTTACCGAGCATTAAGCTCCCACTGGTAATAATTGCCAATTCAGGCCACCTGTTAATAGCATTCCGCCATTAACGTAATGAAATGTCATGCTGTGCATACAAACGACTCAATTACATAACAACAACAACAACAATATAACTCGGTCACATATCTACATCACACCGGTTATATTATTCTATACGGATACATCATCAAAATTGCCACTCAGGCGTTCATATTCACACAGCACACGTATACCGTCAAAACATACTTGATTAGCAAATATCATTTCACAAAATACATTTATGAAAAATCATTCAACCACCAACACACTCCTCTTTATCATAAAGCATACTCAAGGGTTCTCATAATACTTCAAACAGCGCGTAGAAACGACCTACGGTTCAAAAGATACAACAAAACAAAGTTTGGAAAAACAAAATTCCACACAGTCCGCTTGAGCTCCGCTCAGCGGACCCAAACAGAGAATTCACCAAACGAAAATACAGAACCTCCGCTCAGCGGACCCAGACAGAGAATTCCTGCAAAAGAACCTCCGCTCAGCGGACCCCCCTCCGCTCAGCGGGCCTGCGTAAACCCAGAAAAACCAGTTCTGCAACAGACCGTCTCAGCCCCCTCTAAACCATTCAAAACCCATTTAAACCTTCATCCCAACACCAATACAACACAAACATGCTATATATACACCTAATCCATGATCATCATATGGTTGGATCATCACATATCATCTTTGACCTAAATTTCTTCATAAGCAAGAAAACATGGAGAAATGAAAAACAAACATGATCCATGGGAATATCTAACATCATAGCACACATACACACCATAAAATCAAGTTTATATCTTCAAAACTCACAAAACACACAAGTTGCCATTGTTGAACAAGCTTGGAAAAGAGTAAGAACAAGAACAAAACATACAAAACTACAAGAATCATACAATCAAGATAAACTATATTCATCCCCCTTACCTTGGTTGGATTCTTGGCTCTAGCTTGGTTTGGATTCTACAACTCTCTTCTTCTCTTTGTTTTTCTCTTCTTTCTCTTCTCTTCCCCAAGTTCTCTTTCTTTCTTACTATCTCAAAATATCTCTTTTTCTCTCTTTATCAAAATATCTCTTTCTATTTCTCTACTTCTCATTTTCCCCCACTCAACTTTCATAAATTCTAATTTTGGCCCAAATGTCACTAAACCTTAATTCCAACCAATTAACACCCAAAACATAATAATTACACACATAGAAAGTAATAAGTAAAATATTAACATAATTAATATTTACCGACTGACTCGATTCGAAAACGGTAAAATTAGGAAAATGTAGCAAACATCACAATTAATCAGAAAAACACATTTATGGGCGTTACAACCCTCCCCCACTTAAAAGATTTTCGTCCTCGAAAATAAGATTATCTGCTATAAACAACTCAGGATAGGAATCTCGCATCTTGCTCTCCAACTCCCAGGTCAAACTCTCACCTGTCGCACTTAACCATACGACTTTCACCAAGGCGATCTCCTTGTCTCGCAGAGTCTTAGTCTCACGATCTTCAATACGCACCGGTATCGTCTCAACCGTCAGGTTCTCACGCACTTGCACATCATCCATCTGAATCACATGGGACGGATCCGAAATGTATCTCCTCAACTGAGACACATGGAATACATCGTGCAGATTAGAAAGACTTGGCGGTAACGCCACCCGATACGCAACTTTGCCAACTCGCTCCGATATCTGATAAGGACCAATAAAACGCGGAGTAAGCTTCCTCGATTTCAAAGCTCGTCCAACACCAGTCATAGGTGTAACTCTTAAGAATACATGATCACCGGCTTGGAATTCCAAATCTTTCCTTCGCTTGTCATGATAACTCTTTTGCCTACTCTGTGAACTTCTCATCTTCTCACGAATAAATTTCACCTTCTCTGTAGTCTCTCTTACTATTTCAGGTCCGAGTACCACACTCTCGCCCGATTCAAACCAACACAGTGGAGTTCTACACTTACGACCATATAGCGCTTCAAAAGGTGCCATTCCGATACTAGAATGAAAACTGTTATTGTAAGTGAATTCTATCAACGGAAGATAAGTATCCCACGAACCTCCCTTCTCTAGAACACAAGCCCTCAACAAGTCTTCTAACGATTGAATAGTCCTTTCGATCTGACCGTCTGTCTGAGGATGATAAGCCGAACTCAACCTCAACTTAGAACCTAGAGCCTCTTGCAAACCTTTCCAAAAATCTGATGTGAACCTTGGATCTCTATCCGACACAATACTCAACGGTATACCATGTAGTTTCACAATCACCTTGATATAAATCTCAGCCAACTTCGCAACTGGAAAAGTGATGTTAATAGGAATAAAGTGAGCAGACTTTGTCAACCTATCAACAATCACCCAAACCGCATCGAAACCTCTCACAGTATTTGGTAAACTCGTCACAAAGTCCATAGAAATACTATCCCATTTCCACTCTGGAATATCCAACGGTTGCAACAACCCCGCAGGACGCTGATGCTCCACTTTTGACTTCTGACATACCAAACACGCATACACAAACTGAGCCACATCCCTTTTCAAACCAGACCACCAAAAAATCTTCTTCAAATCCTGATACATCTTATTGGCTCCCGGATGAATACTCAAACTGCTTCTGTGACCTTCCTCTAAAATCATCTTTTTCAGCTCGGAATCATCAGGTACACAAATTCGACCACGAAATTTCAAAACACCCTGACCATCCACTCTGAAGTCGCCATCAACACTTTGATTTGCCACCATAAACAAATCAACAAGTTTCACATCCATTTTCTGTCTCTCACTAACAGTTGACAGAAAATCATTCGTCACTTTCAACATACCCAACTTCACACTATCTGGTGTCAATTCACATACCAAACTAAGATCACGAAATTGCTCCAAAAGTTCCCACTCCTCCGCCATCATAGCGGACATATGCAAAGATTTCCGACTCAAAGCATCGGCAACCACATTAGCTTTACCAGGATGGTAATTCAAGCTAAAGTCATAGTCCTTCAAGAATTCCAACCACCTACGTTGTCTCATGTTCAACTCTTTCTGATCAAATAAGTATTTCAAACTCTTATGATCACTAAAGACCTCGAACCTTGCACCGTAGAGATAATGCCTCCAAATCTTTAATGCAAAAACCACCGCAGCTAACTCTAAATCATGGGTGGGATAATTCTTCTCATGAATCCTTAACAGCCTCGAAGCGTAAGCCACCACCTTACCTTCCTGCATCAAAACACCACCTAACCCCATATGCGATGCATCACAATACACCACAAACGGTTCCTCAGGATCAGGTAAAACCAAAACCGGAGCTGAAGTCAACCTTCTCTTCAACTCTTCAAAATTCCTTTCACAAACTATGTCCCAAATAAACGCCTTACCCTTGCAAGTAAGCTGAGTTAACGGAAGTGCCAACTTCGAAAAGCCTTCGATGAATCTTCGATAATAACCTGCCAAACCTAAAAAGCTTCTGATCTCAGTAACCGATCTCGGAACCTCCTATTGTAGCACTGCATCTACTTTGGATGGATCCACTGCAATCCCGTTACCTGAAATCACATGACCAAGAAAACTCACCTCTGATAACCAGAACTCGCACTTGGATAACTTAACATACAACTGCTTCTCCTTCAAAACCTGTAGCACAACACGCAAATGCTCCTCATGCTCTTCTTGAGACTTAGAATAAATCAAGATGTCATCTATGAAGACCACAACAAACTTATCCAACTGATCATGGAATATGCGATTCATATACTCCATAAACACACCAGGTGCATTAGAAACTCCGAACGGCATCACCAAAAACTCATAATGCCCGTACCGAGTCCTAAACGCAGTCTTCTGAATATCTTCTTCCTTCACCCGAATCTGATGGTAACCAGATCTTAAATCAATCTTGCTAAACACACTGGCTCCCACCAACTGATCCATCAAGTCGTCAATCCTAGGAAGCGGATACTTATTCTTAATCGTCACCTTGTTCAACTGGCGATAATCAATACACAACCTCATGCTTCCATCCTTCTTCTTCACCAACAAAACTGGAGCTCCCCATGGTGAAACACTAGGCCTCACAAAATGTTTTGCTAGCAACTCTTCCAATTGTTTCTTTAATTCCACTAACTCTGATGCCGACATTCTATACGGCGCCATAGAAACAGGCCTCGTACCAGGAACTAGATCTATGGAAAACTCCACCTCTCTCTTTGGCGGCACATCAGAAAAGTCTTCAGGAAACACTTCGGGAAATTCTCGCACTACTGGAAAATCCCCAACTGCAGCTCGACTCTCCACAGTCAACGATGCAAACACACCAAACAATTGTGCCCCATCTTCTAACAGTCGATTCAACTCCTTGGTAGATAAGACATCAAATTCCACATCCTTCTCAAGAAATGGAAACCTCACCAACTTATGATAACAATCGATATGGACACTATTATTCATTAACCAATCCATTCCCAGAACCACGTCTAACTCGCTCATCGGCAAACAAATCAAATCAACAGTAAAGTCCTTACCGAAGATTGATACCGGACAATTCTTACAAACTAGAGAAGTAATCACCGACCCCATTGCTGGTAAATCGATAACCATCTCACCACCCAATTCAGATAGAACAAGACCTAATCTTTTAACACAATCATCGGCTATAAAACAATGCGAAGCACCCGTATCAATAATAGCAATTAAAGGAATGCCATTAATAAAACAAGTACCTCTGATCAGTCGATCACCCTTGTCCGTCTGAGTTCCAGCCAAAGCAAACACCTTCCCACCAGCTTGAACTTTCTTCTTCTGACATTGACCGCTCATGTGTCCCTCTTCACCACAATTAAAACACACAACTCCTTTGGATGCACAGTCGGATGACACATGTCCTACCCTTCCACACTTGAAACATTTCTTTGCGTCACTAAAGCAGACATTACTTTTGTGGCCAGGTTTACCACACTTAAAACACACAATCTTAGCAGGAGCATCTCCCCCACTAAACCTTGGTCCATAATTCATCTTTTGCTTACCCTTCCCTCCATCATACGGCGTCCCGCGATTCTGCGGACCTTTGTTCCTCTTTTCATTAATCACCTTATGATGAGCATTATTATCCTCATCATAAATCCTACAGCTGTCCACCAAATCTGGAAACACCCGAATATTCTGATACCCCACCGCCTTCTTGATATCAGAACGTAACCCATTCTGGAACTTAATGCAATTAGAAAATTCTGCTCCCTCACCAACAAAGTGCGGGTAGAATTTCACAAGTTCATTAAACTTGGCCGCATATTCAGACACAGACATGCTGCCTTGAACCAAAGCCAGAAACTCAGTCTCTTTCTTTCCACGGACATCCTCCGGGTAATACTTCCTCAAAAACTCCCTCTTGAACACCGTCCAGGAAATTTCTTCACCGGTTGCTTCTAACCTTGCCAAAGTCTCCAGCCACCAATCATCAGCCTCCACAGCTAACTGATGAGTGCCATACCTAACTTTCTGCTCTTGCGTGCAATCCATCACACGAAAGATCCTCTCCATCTCCTTCATCCAAGTCAAGGCTCCCTCGGGGTCATGCGTTCCCTTAAACACAGGAGGATTCTCCCTCTGGAAAGTCGCTAAACTCCGAGACCTTGCATTCTCATCCGTATGCATAGCTTCAGCCATAGCTTGCAATGCAGCAGCAATAGCAGCGTCGTTACGTCCAGCCATCTCTAAACTTCACAATAACACCAAGAGAAGTAAGCCCAAAAAATAACACAAGAATTGTTAGACCAAACGACACGACACTTGGTCGGACAAGACCGACCCGCTCTGATACCACTAATGTAACACCCCAACTCTACCCAGGCATATAGGTACAAATATCAGAGTATAAAAATTAAATTCATAAAAACAATTAGGGCGTTACACTTAAGTAACCACATAACCAAACATAACATACTCGCAAAAGATGCGTAACACAAATAATCAAGAGGACGGATACACATAAACACCTGAATGTATTCATACTTGTATAAATGCATCGGTAAACAAAATATCCACAACATCCTTCCAAAATACATCGCATGAGAAGGTATCCAAAATACATAATACGAATACATAAAAAGGATCAAATATACATCAAAAGGATCCTATAAGCATTATCTACAAAATAAGTGTTCGATCCCCCCCTTAGGTGTTACGTATCACGAGCGGACGACACCAAGACGGACGACTACAAAGAGAGCACCTACGCTTGCGGATCACCTGCACATTACCCACGAGTAGGTAACATTAAGGCAGAAGGGTGAGAATACAATTCATAATGAAAGCATGATCAATATAGTAATTCCAACAATATCATTAAGAGTCATATAACTAGATAATCCAATAAGTCAACCACAATCAATATATAAATAATGCGGTACATGGATGATAACATAAATTATAAAGACCGAAGATGATGAATGAGACTCGACTATGCGTATGCATGTGGTACCAAATCCGGAGTAAAACTCCTCCTTGTCATTATGACAAATACACCTTGCCGAGCATTATGCTGGGACTTCTTTCCCTAAGGAAAATACACCTTTGTCGAGCAGTAAGCTACGACTAACCGTCATCGAGCATCTAGCCCCCACTGATGACCTCTTGCCACTCGGGCAAATACACCTTTTTACCGAGCATTAAGCTCCCACTGGTAATAATTGCCAATTCAGGCCACCTGTTAATAGCATTCCGCCATTAACGTAATGAAATGTCATGCTGTGCATACAAACGACTCAATTACATAACAACAACAACAACAATATAACTCGGTCACATATCTACATCACACCGGTTATATTATTCTATACGGATACATCATCAAAATTGCCACTCAGGCGTTCATATTCACACAGCACACGTATACCGTCAAAACATACTTGATTAGCAAATATCATTTCACAAAATACATTTATGAAAAATCATTCAACCACCAACACACTCCTCTTTATCATAAAGCATACTCAAGGGTTCTCATAATACTTCAAACGGCGCGTAGAAACGACCTACGGTTCAAAAGATACAACAAAACAAAGTTTGGAAAAACAAAATTCCACACAGTCCGCTTGAGCTCCGCTCAGCGGACCCAAACAGAGAATTCACCAAACGAAAATACAGAACCTCCGCTCAGCGGACCCAGACAGAGAATTCCTGCAAAAGAACCTCCGCTCAGCGGACCCCCCTCCGCTCAGCGGGCCTGCGTAAACCCAGAAAAACCAGTTCTGCAACAGACCGTCTCAGCCCCCTCTAAACCATTCAAAACCCATTTAAACCTTCATCCCAACACCAATACAACACAAACATGCTATATATACACCTAATCCATGATCATCATATGGTTGGATCATCACATATCATCTTTGACCTAAATTTCTTCATAAGCAAGAAAACATGGAGAAATGAAAAACAAACATGATCCATGGGAATATCTAACATCATAGCACACATACACACCATAAAATCAAGTTTATATCTTCAAAACTCACAAAACACACAAGTTGCCATTGTTGAACAAGCTTGGAAAAGAGTAAGAACAAGAACAAAACATACAAAACTACAAGAATCATACAATCAAGATAAACTATATTCATCCCCCTTACCTTGGTTGGATTCTTGGCTCTAGCTTGGTTTGGATTCTACAACTCTCTTCTTCTCTTTGTTTTTCTCTTCTTTCTCTTCTCTTCCCCAAGTTCTCTTTCTTTCTTACTATCTCAAAATATCTCTTTTTCTCTCTTTATCAAAATATCTCTTTCTATTTCTCTACTTCTCATTTTCCCCCACTCAACTTTCATAAATTCTAATTTTGGCCCAAATGTCACTAAACCTTAATTCCAACCAATTAACACCCAAAACATAATAATTACACACATAGAAAGTAATAAGTAAAATATTAACATAATTAATATTTACCGACTGACTCGATTCGAAAACGGTAAAATTAGGAAAATGTAGCAAACATCACAATTAATCAGAAAAACACATTTATGGGCGTTACAACCCTCCCCCACTTAAAAGATTTTCGTCCTCGAAAATAAGATTACCTGCTATAAACAACTCAGGATAGGAATCTCGCATCTTGCTCTCCAACTCCCAGGTCAAACTCTCACCTGCCGCACTTAACCATACGACTTTCACCAAGGCGATCTCCTTGTCTCGCAGAGTCTTAGTCTCACGATCTTCAATATGCACCGGTATCGTCTCAACCGTCAGGTTCTCACGCACTTGCACATCATCCATCTGAATCACATGGGACGGATCCGAAATGTATCTCCTCAACTGAGACACATGGAATACATCGTGCAGATTAGAAAGACTTGGCGGTAACGCCACCCGATACGCAACTTTGCCAACTCGCTCCGATATCTGATAAGGACCAATAAAACGCGGAGTAAGCTTCCTCGATTTCAAAGCTCGTCCAACACCAGTCATAGGTGTAACTCTTAAGAATACATGATCACCGGCTTGGAATTCCAAATCTTTCCTTCGCTTGTCATGATAACTCTTTTGCCTACTCTGTGAACTTCTCATCTTCTCACGAATAAATTTCACCTTCTCTGTAGTCTCTCTTACTATTTCAGGTCCGAGTACCACACTCTCGCCCGATTCAAACCAACACAGTGGAGTTCTACACTTACGACCATATAGCGCCTCAAAAGGTGCTATTCCGATACTAGAATGAAAACTGTTGTTGTAAGTGAATTCTATCAACGGAAGATAAGTATCCCACGAACCTCCCTTCTCTAGAACACAAGCCCTCAACAAGTCTTCTAACGATTGAATAGTCCTTTCGGTCTGACCGTCTGTCTGAGGATGATAAGCCGAACTCAACCTCAACTTAGAACCTAGAGCCTCTTGCAAACCTTTCCAAAAATCTGATGTGAACCTTGGATCTCTATCCGACACAATACTCAACGGTATACCATGTAGTTTCACAATCACCTTGATATAAATCTCAGCCAACTTCGCAACTGGAAAAGTGATGTTAATAGGAATAAAGTGAGCAGACTTTGTCAACCTATCAACAATCACCCAAACCGCATCGAAACCTCTCACAGTATTTGGTAAACTCGTCACAAAGTCCATAGAAATACTATCCCATTTCCACTCTGGAATATCCAACGGTTGCAACAACCCCGCAGGACGCTGATGCTCCACTTTTGACTTCTGACATACCAAACACGCATACACAAACTGAGCCACATCCCTTTTCAAACCAGACCACCAAAAGATCTTCTTCAAATCCTGATACATCTTATTGGCTCCCGGATGAATACTCAAACTGCTTCTGTGACCTTCCTCTAAAATCATCTTTTTCAGCTCGGAATCATCAGGTACACAAATTCGACCACGAAATTTCAAAACACCCTGACCATCCACTCTGAAGTCGCCATCAACACTTTGATTTGCCACCATAAACAAATCAACAAGTTTCACATCCATTTTCTGTCTCTCGCTAACAGTTGACAGAAAATCATTCGTCACTTTCAACATACCCAACTTCACACTATCTGGTGTCAATTCACATACCAAACTTAGATCACGAAATTGCTCCAAAAGTTCCCACCCCTCCGCCATCATAGCGGACATATGCAAAGATTTCCGACTCAAAGCATCGGCAACCACATTAGCTTTACCAGGATGGTAATTCAAGCTAAAGTCATAGTCCTTCAAGAATTCCAACCACCTACGTTGTCTCATGTTCAACTCTTTCTGATCAAATAAGTATTTCAAACTCTTATGATCACTAAAGACCTCGAACCTTGCACCGTAGAGATAATGCCTCCAAATCTTTAATGCAAAAACCACCGCAGCTAACTCTAAATCATGGGTGGGATAATTCTTCTCATGAATCCTTAACAGCCTCGAAGCGTAAGCCACCACCTTACCTTCCTGCATCAAAACACCACCTAACCCCATATGCGATGCATCACAATACACCACAAACGGTTCCTCAGGATCAGGTAAAACCAAAACCGGAGCTGAAGTCATCCTTCTCTTCAACTCTTCAAAATTCCTTTCACAAACTATGTCCCAAATAAACGCCTTACCCTTGCAAGTAAGCTGAGTTAACGGAAGTGCCAACTTCGAAAAGCCTTCGATGAATCTTCGATAATAACCTGCAACACCTAAAAAGCTTCTGATCTCAGTAACCGATCTCGGAACCTCCCATTGTAGCACTGCATCTACTTTGGATGGATCCACTGCAATCCCGTTACGTGAAATCACATGACCAAGAAAACTCACCTCTGATAACCAGAACTCGCACTTGGATAACTTAGCATACAACTGCTTCTCCTTCAAAACCTGTAGCACAACACGCAAATGCTCCTCATGCTCTTCCTGAGACTTAGAATAAATCAAGATGTCATCTATGAAGACCACAACAAACTTATCCAACTGATCATGGAATATGCGATTCATATACTCCATAAACACACCAGGTGCATTAGAAACTCCGAACGGCATCACCAAAAACTCATAATGCCCGTACCGAGTCCTAAACGCAGTCTTCTGAATATCTTCTTCCTTCACCCGAATCTGATGGTAACCAGATCTTAAATCAATCTTGCTAAACACACTGGCTCCCACCAACTGATCCATCAAGTCGTCAATCCTAGGAAGCGGATACTCATTCTTAATCGTCACCTTGTTCAACTGGCGATAATCAATACACAACCTCATGCTTCCATCCTTCTTCTTCACCAACAAAACTGGAGCTCCCCATGGTGAAACACTAGGCCTCACAAAATGTTTTGCTAGCAACTCTTTCAATTGTTTCTTTAATTCCACTAACTCTGATGCCGACATTCTATACGGCGCCATAGAAACAGGCCTCGTACCAGGAACTAGATCTATGGAAAACTCCACCTCTCTCTTTGGCGGCACATCAGAAAAGTCTTCAGGAAACACTTCGGGAAATTCTCGCACTACTGGAAAATCCCCAACTGCAGCTCGACTCTCCACAGTCAACGATGCAAACACACCAAACAATTGTGCCCCATCTTCTAACAGTCGATTCAACTCCTTGGTAGATAAGACATCAAATTCCACATCCTTCTCAAGAAATGGAAACCTCACCAACTTATGATAACAATCGATATGGACACGATTATTCATTAACCAATCCATTCCCAGAACCACGTCTAACTCGCTCATCGGCAAACAAATCAAATCAACAGTAAAGTCCTTACCGAAGATTGATACCGGACAATTCTTACAAACTAGAGAAGTAATCACCGACCCCATTGCTGGTAAATCGATAACCATCTCACCACCCAATTCAGATAGAACAAGACCTAATCTTTTAACACAATCATCGGCTATAAAACAATGCGAAGCACCCGTATCAATAATAGCAATTAAAGGAATGCCATTAATAAAACAAGTACCTCTGATCAGTCGATCACCCTTGTCCGTCTGAGTTCCAGCCAAAGCAAACACCTTCCCACCAGCTTGAACTTTCTTCTTCTGACATTGACCGCTCATGTGTCCCTCTTCACCACAATTAAAACACACAACTCCTTTGGATGCACAGCCGGATGACACATGTCCTACCCTTCCACACTTGAAACATTTCTTTGCGTCACTAAAGCAGACATTACTTTTGTGGCCAGGTTTACCACACTTAAAACACACAATCTTAGCAGGAGCATCTCCCCCACTAAACCTTGGTCCATAATTCATCTTTTGCTTACCCTTCCCTCCATCATACGACGTCCCGCGATTCTGCGGACCTTTGTTCCTCTTTTCATTAATCACCTTATGATGAGCATTATTATCCTCATCATAAATCCTACAGCTGTCCACCAAATCTGGAAACACCCGAATCTTCTGATACCCCACCGCCTTCTTGATATCAGAACGTAACCCATTCTGGAACTTAATGCACTTAGAAAATTCTGCTCCCTCACCAACAAAGTGCGGGTAAAATTTCACAAGTTCATTAAACTTGGCCGCATATTCAGACACAGACATGCTGCCTTGAACCAAAGCCAGAAACTCAGTCTCTTTCTTTCCACGGACATCCTCCGGGTAATACTTCCTCAAAAACTCCCTCTTGAACACCGTCCAGGAAATCTCTTCACCGGTTGCTTCTAACCTTGCCAAAGTCTCCAGCCACCAATCATCAGCCTCCACAGCTAACTGATGAGTGCCATACCTAACTTTCTGCTCTTGCGTGCAATCCATCACACGAAAGATCCTCTCCATCTCCTTCATCCAAGTCAAGGCTCCCTCGGGGTCATGCGTTCCCTTAAACACAGGAGGATTCTCCCTCTGGAAAGTCGCTAAACTCCGAGACCTTGCATTCTCATCCGTATGCATAGCTTCAGCCATAGCTTGCAATGCAGCAGCAATAGCAGCGTCGTTACGTCCAGCCATCTCTAAACTTCACAATAACACCAAGAGAAGTAAGCCCAAAAAATAACACAAGAATTGTTAGACCAAACGACACGACACTTGGTCGGACAAGACCGACCCGCTCTGATACCACTAATGTAACACCCCAATTCTACCCAGGCATATAGGTACAAATATCAGAGTATAAAAATTAAATTCATAAAAACAATTAGGGCGTTACACTTAAGTAACCACATAACCAAACATAACATACTCGCAAAAGATGCGTAACACAAATAATCAAGAGGACGGATACACATAAACACCTGAATGTATTCATACTTGTATAAATGCATCGGTAAACAAAATATCCATAACATCCTTCCAAAATACATCGCATGAGAAGGTATCCAAAATACATAATACGAATACATAAAAAGGATCAAATATACATCAAAAGGATCCTATAAGCATTATCTACAAAATAAGTGTTCGATCCCCCCCCCCCCCTTAGGTGTTACGTATCACGAGCGGACGACACCAAGACGGACGACTACAAAGAGAGCACCTACGCTTGCGGATCACCTGCACATTACCCACGAGTAGGTAACATTAAGGCAGAAGGGTGAGAATACAATTCATAATGAAAGCATGATCAATATAGTAATTCCAACAATATCATTAAGAGTCATATAACTAGATAATCCAATAAGTCAACCACAATCAATATATAAATAATGCGGTACATGGATGATAACATAAATTATAAAGACCGAAGATGATGAATGAGACTCGACTATGCGTATGCATGTGGTACCAAATCCGGAGTAAAACTCCTCCTTGTCATTATGATAAATACACCTTGCCGAGCATTATGCTGGGACTTCTTTCCCTAAGGAAAATACACCTTTGTCGAGCAGTAAGCTACGACTAACCGTCATCGAGCATCTAGCCCCCACTGATGACCTCTTGCCACTCGGGCAAATACACCTTTTTACCGAGCATTAAGCTCCCACTGGTAATAATTGCCAATTCAGGCCACCTGTTAATAGCATTCCGCCATTAACGTAATGAAATGTCATGCTGTGCATACAAACGACTCAATTACATAACAACAACAACAACAATATAACTCGGTCACATATCTACATCACACCGGTTATATTATTCTATACGGATACATCATCAAAATTGCCACTCAGGCGTTCATATTCACACAGCACACGTATACCGTCAAAACATACTTGATTAGCAAATATCATTTCACAAAATACATTTATGAAAAATCATTCAACCACCAACACACTCCTCTTTATCATAAAGCATACTCAAGGGTTCTCATAATACTTCAAACGGCGCGTAGAAACGACCTACGGTTCAAAAGATACAACAAAACAAAGTTTGGAAAAACAAAATTCCACACAGTCCGCTTGAGCTCCGCTCAGCGGACCCAAACAGAGAATTCACCAAACGAAAATACAGAACCTCCGCTCAGCGGACCCAGACAGAGAATTCCTGCAAAAGAACCTCCGCTCAGCGGACCCCCCTCCGCTCAGCGGGCCTGCGTAAACCCAGAAAAACCAGTTCTGCAACAGACCGTCTCAGCCCCCTCTAAACCATTCAAAACCCATTTAAACCTTCATCCCAACACCAATACAACACAAACATGCTATATATACACCTAATCCATGATCATCATATGGTTGGATCATCACATATCATCTTTGACCTAAATTTCTTCATAAGCAAGAAAACATGGAGAAATGAAAAACAAACATGATCCATGGGAATATCTAACATCATAGCACACATACACACCATAAAATCAAGTTTATATCTTCAAAACTCACAAAACACACAAGTTGC
The DNA here is from genome assembly GCF_029867415.1 of Vicia villosa. Classification (NCBI taxonomy): domain Eukaryota; kingdom Viridiplantae; phylum Streptophyta; class Magnoliopsida; order Fabales; family Fabaceae; genus Vicia; species Vicia villosa. Next base: position 45,145 of record NW_026706705.1, on the reverse strand, counting down.
CATTGTTGAACAAGCTTGGAAAAGAGTAAGAACAAGAACAAAACATACAAAACTACAAGAATCATACAATCAAGATAAACTATATTCACCCCCCTTACCTTGGTTGGATTCTTGGCTTTAGCTTGGTTTGGATTCTACAACTCTCTTCTTCTCTTTGTTTTTCTCTTCTTTCTCTTCTCTTCCCGAAGTTCTCTTTCTTTCTTACTATCTCAAAATATCTCTTTTTCTCTCTTTATCAAAATATCTCTTTCTATTTCTCTACTTCTCATTTTCCCCCACTCAACTTTCATAAATTCTAATTTTGGCCCAAATGTCACTAAACCTTAATTCCAACCAATTAACACCCAAAACATAATAATTACACACATAGAAAGTAATAAGTAAAATATTAACATAATTAATATTTACCGACTGACTCGATTCGAAAACGGTAAAATTAGGAAAATGTAGCAAACATCACAATTAATCAGAAAAACACATTTATGGGCGTTACAGTTTCCATGATTTGTTTCATAGATCTCCATGAAATGGTTGAATCATCACATGTAAACAAATAAACTCTTTTTGATCTACCATTGTGAAAATTTGACAAGTAACCTGCATCTCTAACATAGCGAAGTATATGTTTGACTCTATTCAAATGTCTTCATGTAGGTGAATAATTGTATCTTACTAATATATTAACCACAAATGAATATAACAAGATGTGTATAATTAGCAAGGTGCATTAGTACTCCAATTGCACTGAGATATTGTACTTTAGAACCAATCAATTTTCATCCTTTTCTTGAGGCCTAAAAAGATCTTTCTCGACATCTAATAATCTAACAACCATATTGGAGTAGGAAACATGTGACAATTGTCCATACAGAAGCATTTCAACACTTTTCTATATAGCCTTCTTGATGTACAAATATTCCTTTATCCAAATGCTCAACTTGCAGACCTAGACATATTTTGTCTTGTCTAGGTCCTTCATCTCAAACTCTTTATTTAAGCAACTTATAGCTTTTGAAAGCTCTTCAGGAGTTCCAATATTATTTATGTCATCCACATAGACAACTATTATTGCAAATCCTTTTCCACGTCATTTTATTAAAATACAAGGGCAAATTGAGTTATTTGTATATCCATCCTTTAGTAAATATTCACTGGGGGTAATTATACCACATGCGTCCAGATTGTTTCAACCCATAAAGAAACTTGTTCAATTTGATGGAGTAGTTTTCTCGAGATCCAAAATTATGTGCCTCTAGTATATTGAACCTTTCATGAAGTTTCATGTAAATGTCACTATTAAGTGAACCTTATAAATAATATGTCATAACATTCATCATGTTCAAATTAAGCCCTTCAAGTGCTACAAGGCTAATTAAATATCCAAAATCAATTGAATCCACTACATGTGAATATGTTTTATCAAAATCAATCTTAGGTCTTTATGAAAATCATTGAGCAATAAATCAAGCTTTATATCATTTTTATTTTTTTTTTATTTCACAAGAACTCATTTACATCTAATTGGTTTCACATCTTGAGGTATTCGGACTACAGGTCCAAAATTGAGTCACTTATAAAGTGAGTTTAATTCTTCTTCAATTGAATATATTCATTTTGAAAATTTTTCACTTAGTCTACAATCTTTAATAGACTTTGACTCATGATCCTCGTTATCATTGATCACTTTTAGCGCTATATTGTATACAAAGACTTTGTCAATATTGACTTTATTTGGTTATCTCAATTTCGGTTCCATTCCATTTTAGCCATGACATAATTTATCGAGATTTTTTTACTTTATATTTCAGGTACTTGATTTGTTCTTCTAGAACGGAATATTAAATTAGTTCAAAGTGCTCTTAGAATTTTCATATCCCCACTTGTGTAATCTTTAACTTTAGTTTCTTTTCTTGGTAGAGGATTTTAAACGTTGGAGCCAACTTTCCTACCATGCTCCATGCACGGTTTCAATTCATTTGCTATATTAGATTATCTAACAGGAGAATCCACTTCAATTGTAGTATTAGCAGCTGTAATTGGTTGTATAAAGTTTGCAAATGAATAATATTTCAAACTTCTGTTTCATATTGGTTTGTACGAGGACCAAGATCTAAAATTGTTCATTTGAACTTCTTGTTCATGATTTCAGCTGCTTATTCCCTCCCCCTAATATTCGGAAAATTAATTATCAAGTGATAATCATCCTACTGGGCTGCAATCAAGTATTTGATTATTTGCTCAAATTATATCCTCAAAATTGAGATTCATATCCATTATATTTTTCTAATATTCTTTCACGACTCATCTTAATGTATTATATTGAAGCAATTGAAATATACACAACACATCCAAATGTTCACTTAGATGAGAAGTATTAGAATAAATTAGGGAGGACTAAGATATAGTATCTTGTTGGCTTGATGCGAATAAATATCTTAATATCATACTTTGGGTGTTTCAAATATATTATTTAGAATTGATGATCTCATAAGTATCAACCATATAATTAACTTTAGACGTCTAAAGAATGGATCTTCAAGTCCATTTTTTTAATATGAACATATGTTACAAGATGTTCAATATCAATTTTTAATAATATGTGATACTTATCAAGAAAGTTCTTAAAAGAAATAAATTTAGAAAATGAGATTGTTGTCTGAGAAAACAATTTCACAAACTTCTGGTTGTGAGTAGACAATAAATATTTTGCATGATATTTTGGTCGATGCAACAATTAATGTCATGAAAAACTCAATTTTTTGATTTTTAATTTCCTTTAAAAACAGACAAAAATGTACTGGATTGAAGAAACTTCAGGTTCTTCAATATTAATTATTCGCATCATATTACATCCGAGATGACCCAACCGCTTTTACCAACAACACATTTAAGTGTAATTTGTAAACTTCTGGTTTACAATGACATGTGCTTCAATTATACTAATATAAGTATAGTACAAGCCCGAGAGAAAAGCCGTTAGCTTTTTTATTATACTTTTTATGTCCAAATTCATTTGTGTAATAAAAAGATATTCAATACCTCCAATATAATTCATGTGAATTATCTACGACAAAAATATTTGGCAAGACATAAAGAGAACACACAAAAAAAATATAAAGGATTAAAATTTATTCGAATCTCGACTCTCTCAAAATATGAGCTTACTTTCGTGTGCCATTAAGATGGATTAACAAATGTCATCCATACATTATACTTGTAAAAAGAAAAGAATATTATAATCAAGATTTATATGAGAAATCTAAGCACTATTATAACAAATATAGCAACTTTAGACTATTGATATATTCTTTAATAGGTTGCAACGTGTGTGTGTGTGTGTGTGTGTGTGTGTGTGTGTGTATATATATATATATATATATATATATATATATATATATATATATATATATATATATATATATATATATATACTATAAAAATTCATTAACAGGTTACAACATAGTTTATACAATAAAAAAGAATGATGCAGGTTAGTTATATAAACCAAGTCACTAACTAATTTTCTCCTTTAGTAATCAATCTTTCAATTCTCTTGTTAAAATATTTTAGAAATAATATGAATAAAGAAATTGTATCAGCAAGACTTTGTTTAATATGAGGTATTACAATTGAGGACACAAATTAAGCACTGATCATGCTAATAATAGCTCATGATTTAACATTTTAATCATACACATGTATATAAACATATTATCATATAATTATCAAAATCATACAAAATCATATCACTAAAATTATATCATCATATAATTAATTTGTTTTACTATCCTTCAGGGATGCTCGATAAGTTCTTCAGGAACTATATAAATAATTTGTTTTGCTATCCTTTAGGGATGCTTGATAAGCTCTTCATGAACTATATAAATAACTTGTTATAAACAATGATCTAAAAAATATAACTATCATTCTGGGAAGCGTTAAAATTATTTGTGTCATTCTTCTAGAATGACAATCTTTTTATGAGCATATTACATATTATAAATTTTTAGATCGATACAACAAAAAACTTTATGAAATCCTTCAGGGATATTTTAATATTACTCTTGAAATATTTTTGGGATGCATGAAGATCACAATTGATATTATCCTGAGAGCTTCGATTTACTAAGAAAATTACAATATTTGCAATCCTTCACAGATGCATACCATTAAATTATGAAAGAAAATTGGAACATTATTATAAATTTTATTTCTCAAAAATGTATGTTGAAAATCTTTACATCAATAAAAAAAAATCAAATTTCTCTGTGAAATCCTTCTGGGATACTTCACTATTATTGGTTCAATCATTCTAAAACTCGATAATATTAATGAAGCAATCATTTTGTTAATTTTTTAACATAATTGATACAATCCTTCTAGGATTCAATAATATTATAGATGCGACCTTTTAAAGGTGATTCAATGTTGAATTCTTCTGGAATTCATCCATAATTATAAACACAATAATTGATTAAACTCAATCTTTGAACAATAATTTGGATATAGTATAATATTAATCCTTAGTTCTACAAAGATCACATCACAAACTATTTCTATAAACAATGGTCAAGAAAATTATTCTTTGTGCAATCCTTCAGGGATGCTTGAATATTAAATTAACACTTTTAGGTGTTAAAATTCAATTCCGAGCAAAGATATAGAAATTCTTTAAAGTTAAATTCTTCCGGAATTTAACAAGAATGATCAAAGAAATCTAACATAATTGTACAAGGTAAATAAATTTCTCTACAAAATATATAAAAAATAAATATATTTATATGAAGAAAAAAATAGTAACAAAATCATCAATTTATTATATTGGTTCAAATATATTAAGATTAGAAAAATAACATAGAACTTGGCTATATCATCACTCGCTTTGTAGAGTCTCGTGCTGATAACGTGTTATGAAATTAACCAAAACAATATAAAGATGAATGAGAGAAAGTAAGAGAGAAAGTGATTTTCCATTATCTTCTTCCAAAAGTATCCTTTACATCACAATGTGGGTATTATTTATAGGATCCAAGTGAGATGAAAAATCACATATATTAATGGGGAATAGGAAGATAAAAAGAAGAATAAGGATGGACATCCACTTTAATCTTTATTCATAAAATTTTTAATAATATCAAATATTTATAATTAGTTGCCATCACTTGAATGATATTTATATTAACACTTAAATATCTTTAATAAAATATTTTAAAAATTACTTTATTTTAATAAATAATTCTTTATTTGATAAAAAAATTATTTTTAAATATTAAATTTTATTTTTCAATTCTAATTTACTCGTGCTACGCACGGGTATCTTACTATGGCACGAAAACTGATTAATTAAGTAGATCAAATTCAGCGAATGAAAAATTTAAATAACAATGTTTAAAAAAAAATTACCAAAAAAACAAGTTTTTTAAAAAATTTACCAAAGTGTCTAGGTTTTGCAGGACCCCCTAGAGTATGCGCCAAACCATTTGGCGCATTAGTACAAATTTTTTTAAATTAGCCAATTCATTTGGCGTATGTGCTAGAAAAATGTAAAAAAAAAAAAAAAGAGAAACTTGTACATTGGCGCCAAACCATTTGGCGCATACACCTACTTTTATTATTAATGCGCCAATTCATTTGGCGCATACTCCAGGGGGTCTTGCAAAACCTAGACACTTTGGTAAATTTTCTAAAAAACTTGTTTTTTTGGTAAATTTTTTTTTAAACCTTGTTATTTAAATTTTTTTTTCAAATTCAGCGTCTATTAGTAGAAAGATTGTACATGAGTTGATTCAACGGATTTTTTTTAACACTAGTAGAATTTGAACTTTAAATTTGTAAAAGAAGTACACTTTTAGTCCCAAGACCATATGATATCTTATTTCAATTTTATTATTTTGAAAAAACGATGAATAAATTGGAAAATCATTTTGAGTTGTGTTAAACATCTAAGGATTGTTGACTGAGATTTCGACGAGAAACAAAATCCAGCCAAGGAACTTTTTGAAGTAGAGTCGGTCATAGACAAAATGTTGAGAAGTTCACTAAGCATAAAGATTGGAGCAGTCGATTAGGCTTAAGAAAGTGAATTGGTCGAATGGGCCTGAGGGGTTGGAGAATCCAATACAAGTAAAAGGCCCAATTTGGAGTCAGTTTGTAGGAAGTGAAATCAAGGTGTAGGCAGCCAAATGGATAACGTGGGTCCAATAAAAGAAGAATTAGAAAGATCTGAAAATACACGTGGCGTACAGAGAAGCGAAGGCCACCAAAAGGAAGTTACATTTTTGTCTTATAAATAAAACTTTGTAAATAGTTGTAGGGGGTTCAAACTTACAAACATGTACGTGTCATACCCTAATTTTTGACCCCCCTGAGATGACATATCTTCAGGATTTTCATCAGGTCAAAGCAAGTACCTAGAGCAGTCACTTCTTCATCTGGCATTTAATCAAGGATGTTCAAAGACAAGAAAACTCAGGCAAAGGATCAATCAATAGAAGGATTGGTCTCTAACCCAATCATAGGACTCAAAAGCTTCACTTTTATATTCACCTATGATTGATTAGACACTCAGTCATCTGAGTACAGGTTTACTCAAGTCACCAGACTAGGGTTTTTGAGCCTATCAAGGACTGAAATCAGGGATCACCTTTGGGAAACCCTAAAAAGCTCCAGGACATCTATTAAAGACTTCAATCATCTTCAAATGATCCATACAATAAGATCCACTGGACATCACACCTCAATTCAAGATCCACAGTCACCAATTTCATCTGGTCGACAATTAGGGTTTTTAACCTAATTCATCTGGATAGTTGACTTTTAATCAGGGCATGGATCCAAAACTCAAGACATGATTCAAGAACCTCTACTACCTCAATATAACCCATTTACATCACTCATTTGAGGAGAAGATCTTAATTCCACACAAAAGTCCAAAATCTCACCTTATCTGAAAAAAGTCAACTGTATGGGATCACCTTTGACTTTTAAGATTTTTGGTCAAACCATGACTTTCAAAGATCAATATCATCAATATATGGATATTAAAGTCATTTGACCAAAGAAATTCAAGAAGAATCATCAAGGAGCAAAAAGTCGGGAATTAGGGTTTTTGAGGGCATTGTGGGAACTCAAAATTTCACCTACACAACTAAAAAAACTTACAACATGAAAGTTGTAGATCTTGCAAAATAAAACAACATCTTACAATGGAACTTTTTTCAAAAGATCAATCATTTAAGAGATTTGGGAATTTTGAAGTTCTAGGTCATAAACACTTAGAAAATTTTCTAAGTGTTTTTAACCTAGTTTTCTTCCAACTTTGGCCTCATTTTTCACAAATTTGCCAAAGGATTCTGAAGGAACCATAAACTAATGATTTGAAGTAGATGTTTAGGGATTTCCAAATTGTGTTCAACCTTCTCCAAATTCATTTTGAGATAAGAGTTATGCTTGTTCAAAGTTGGCCTCATGAAGTGAAATTATAGGTCATGTACAATTTGAAACTTTGCAATTTTGTGCATTTTGCTTCACTAAGTGATGCTACACGACCTCTAATGCATCTGAAAACATGCCTTGCATCCAAATTCATCATTGCATAAGGATTAGAGAAGATTCCCAAAAACAAAGGCATGTGATTATGTAATGATTGCATTTTTGAATTTATGGCAAATGATGAATCATCAAGGAATCTTGCTCTAAGCCAATTAGAACTCTCCTCTGAATCAGAAATGTTCCCTTAGATCATACAAGATCAATGGTTGGGGAAGCTAGCCCGAAAATGCATCATTGCATTTGGGATCTTTTCAAATTTTCTTCTTGGCTAAGAAACCAAACTCACTTCACTAAGCAAGCTCACTATGCACAATTACTCTGAACCAATTGCCTATAAATAGAGGGCTCTTTCTCATTCAGAAAATACACCAAAGCAACATAATTCTTGCTTTCTCTCTTCTTTCTTCATACTTAAGGTTTTCAAAGGTTCTTTGGCAAGAAGACTCGGAGTCTTCAAACCAGAGCTCTTCCTTTGGAATTAAGTATTCAAACACCTTAGGGGAGTCATTTAGAGGTGATCCAAACCTCTGAAACACTTCTGGGCGTGGAGAATCATCATCTTCACCTCTCACTTGGAGCTGTTGCAGTTGGGGTCGAGCAAGAAGTCTTGGGCACTTTCAGTCCAAGCCAGGCATCTCAACACCTTCCAAAGGAGTCATTGAAGCTATTTGGATCGTTACAACAGCTCTGTAACACCTTTTGATCAGAGCCAAATCTTCATTTTTCAGGTAAGTTTTCAAAGATTCAAACTCTATGTTTCACGCATGATAAATTTAAAATGAAGTTACCAGTTGGTTTCTGCACCTTCATAGATCATTAGCCCTCAATCAATTGCATCAAATCATGCATATATAGTATTTCATGTTTAAATTCAGTTTTAGGGTTCTTAGTGTTCATGCTTGCGAATTTTATGTTGTACTGAAAATAAATAAAATTAAAGGACACCATCATGATCCTCGTTCAAAAACGAGCAAAATCCATGTTTACATCTTTAAGTTTAGTTGAGAAACGAAGGAGATAGCAAATTCAAAAATTTGAAGCTTGAGGTTGAAGATGAAGATGGTGGCGCCATTTTTTGAATTTCCCAGAAACGAGTTTATTTTATTTTGAATGATGGGTGTGTTATCTACGAATTCATCGTAGTGTCCCAATGGTTACAGCGCGCGTCCAAAAGCCTTGCCTTGCCTTAGGTCTGGGGTTCGATCCCCCCTCAGACCTTTTGTTCATTTTATTTTTCCAATTCATTTAATGCCTTGTTTTCACATATAATCATATGGGCTTCTTCCTTAAGCAGGCCACGCGCGTGGCCCAGTTGGTATTTGTTTTGTTTGGTAATCTATAGGGCGTGGGTTCAAGCCTTGAAGGAGACAAACCCAAATTTTTTATCACTATTTTCCTTTGTTTTGTTCACAAACTTCACATAATTATTTAACCTATCAAATTAATCCATTTTCACTTCATTTTTCACACACTTGTTATTTAATATACCTATTTTATGAATAATCAAAAAAATCATAAAAAAATTATTTATTTCATGTATTTTAATTAGGTTTAAAATAGTATGTTTTAAGTGTTTTCTTAAATACTTTAAAATATATATTTTCATTTTGTTTTAACCTAATTACTTTGTGAATAATTTTATGATAAAACCCTAATTATTTAGGTCTTAATTAGGTATAGATTTCATCTTTGCCTTAATTAAGTTGACTTTTGTCAATATTCAAAACTGTTTTTAATCTCTGATTAAACATATGATTAAGGTTTTCAAACAACAAAACCTTATATCATTTCAATCATTTTCAACTGTTTCTCATAAACAGTAAATCATTTTTTAAGTGGGCCTCTAATAGAGTGTAAGTCCCAACACCTTCTTCTCTTCTTAGCTTGTTTTCAAAATTGTATTTTCAAAATCTTCTTTCTGTTTTCAAAACATTCTTCTGGTATTTGAAGGGCATTATTCCCGGTGAAACTCTTCAGATACCTATGTGACCTATGTCCATCTTCACTTCTTCTGTTTTCAAAAAACCATTAACTGTTTATCATATATATATTCAACTGTTATCCATCAATTGCTGGTAAGGCTTTGTACATACTTCTTCAAAGGCCTCCACTCCATCCAGGTTAGGCTTTACAAGCTTTCAATTTACAGTCTTTTATTTAAATTATTGTCAAATATAGAACTGTTTATATATATATATATATTAGAACTACGTTTGAGTATAAACCTTAGGACAGTTAAACTATATATATATATTATAGGAATATGACCTAGGATTGAGAATGTCTTCCCGGTGAAGGCTCTTTCCTAATTAGAGATCTGTAGTTCAAACCCCCAAGATGAATTATTCCCGGTGAAACATCTTGGCAAAAACCTTAGAATCCAAAAAAATAGGACAGATCCACCCAAGAGGAATTATTCCCGGTGAAACCTCTTACCCATTTTCTTAAAGCCAAAATAAGTTCAAAACCACATAGCTTTCTCTTGTGCTATAACAAGGACCCTCGATGACCCTCGATTAGCCTCCTCTTGGGCTTTGTACAAGGACCCACGGGCTTCTTAAAAGCATTTCCAGCTTCCTCTTGAGCTTGTATACAAGGACCCATCACGTTTCTTATAAACATAGGAACAGGTCTTTAGTCACCTTTTAACATACCCTGGTGAGTTTCTTCCAATTTAAACCAGACTTTAAACAAGCTAAGTTTGTCTCAATTTTACATTGAGTACACCTTTTGGAATGAGAGGCATGGACAGTCTCTGTCACCCTTATCTTCATCAATTTTCCTTAGCAGAGTCTAGGATCCATGTTTGCTTATCCTCAGCAAGAGTCAGCCTTAATCTTGGGCTTTAAAACAAGAAGTCTCCACTAGATATTCTTTCTGCCATTTTAACATTCTTTCATTTTAATAAAAAAACCCCTAGAAAGGGTTAGCCTCCAACATCATTCTTTCATCTTAACAAAAACCCCTGGAAAGGGTTAGCCTCCAAAATCATTTCTTTCATCTTAATAAAAACCCCTGGAAAGGGTTAGCCTCCAAAATCATTTCTTTCATCTTAATAAAAACCCCTGGAAAGGGTTAGCCTCCAAAATCATTCTTTCATCTTAATAAAAACCCCTGGAAAGGGTTAGCCTCCAAAATCACTTCTTCAAAAACCAAAGATTCATTTCTCTTAGGAGATAATTTCCCCAAAAGAGTCAAAACCCCTGGAAAGGGTCAGCCTCCAAAAAACATGACAAAAATCAGTCTTTTAAAGACAATTTCACCAGCTGAGTCAAAATCCCTGGAAAGGGTTAGCTTCCAAAAAATCAGTCTTTTAATAAATAAATGCTTCAGTAGAGTCAAAATCCAACAAAAATAGTTAGCCTCAACCTTGGGCTTAATACAAGGCACCAAAACAATAAAACTCCCCTGTCAATAGTCAGCCTCACCCTTGGGCATTATACAAGGCAGATAATAGAGTCTCCCCCAGTGAGTCCTTCATTGTTCAGTAGCCACAACCTTGGGCTTTGTACAAGGCAGATAAACCATATTTCATATGTCAAAGCTTCCTAACATCTAGGATCTTTTCCCATAGAGTCATCCATACTCAGTTTATTTCAGAATCCGCCACAACCTTGGGCTTCATACAAGGCAGAAAATAATATTTCCCCTAGTTAGAGTCAGCCTCAATTCTGGGCTTTGTACAGAACACCAAATAAAACCCATCAAAATAGATTTTCCCTAAGTAGAGTCAGCCTCAATTCTGGGCTTTGTACAGAACATAAAAATCCCTTGTAAATTAATCCCCAGTGGAGTTTGTTAGAACAAGATTTGTTCTGATCAATTATCTTAGTTTTGATGATAACAATAATATGAATTTTGCTTAAGATAATATGGTACTCTAATCCAATGCAATTTCCTTTTCAGGAAATATATAAAGAGTATGCATAATTCAGCGCTCAGAAGCTTTGTCTCAAGGGTTCAGCATGCAACATCAGAACATGGTCTGGCAAGACATCAGAAGTTGGTCGAAGCAGAATCAGAACATGGGTCTATGGAAGCATCAGAAGAACATGAGATCAGAAGCACTGAAGTTCTGATGGTATCACGCTCAGAAGCACTTCAAGGTCAGAAGATCAGAAGATGCTTTGCACCAAGCTGTTTGACTCTGATGATATTCAAATGTTGTATTCACAAACATCAGATCAGAAGGAAGTACAAGTGGCAAGCTACGCTGACTGACAAAAGGAACGTTAAAAGCTATTATAGGCAACGTCAGTAGACACAGCGTGAACAAGGCTCGAGGTAGTTGACAAAAGCGTATAACATTAAATGCGATGCTGTACGGAACACGCAAAGCATTAAATGCACTCAACGGTCATCTTCTCCAACGCCTATAAATATGAAGTTCTGATGAGAAGCAAGGTTAACAATTCTGAACAAAAACAACTCATATTAACTTGCTGAAACTCTGTTCTACTCAAAGCTCAGAATCTTCATCTTCATCAAAGCTCACTACATTGCTGTTGTAATATATTAGTGAGATTAAGCTTAAACGTTAAGAGAAATATCACAGTTTGTGATTATAGCTTTTAAGAAGCAATTGTAATACTCTTAGAATTGATTACATTAAGTTGTAAGGAACTAGAGTGATCGTGTGGATCAGAATACTCTAGAAAGTCTTAGAGGGTATCTAAGCAGTTGTTCCTGGAGTGATCAGTGTGTGATCAGAAGACTCTGGAAGACTTAGTTGCTGACTAAGTGGAGAACCATTGTAATCCGTGCGATTAGTGGATTAAATCCTCAGTTGAGGTAAATCATCTCTGCGGGGGTGGACTGGAGTAGTTTAGTTAACAACGAACCAGGATAAAAATAACTGTGCAATTTATTTTTATCTGTCAAGTTTTTAAAGCTACACTTATTCAAACCCCCCCTTTCTAAGTGTTTTTCTATCCTTCAATTGGCATCAGAGCGCCGGTTCTAAGGTGCAAGCACTTAACCGTGTTTAGAAAAGATTCAGGAAGAGAAAAACGCTTCAGTAAAAGATGGCTGATGAAATCGCAAAGTCTACATCTACATCTGGCTCTGCTAAGCAACACAACGGTAACAATGGTTATACTAGACCGCCGGTATTTGATGGTGAAAACTTCGAATACTGGAAAGATAAACTGGAAAGTTACTTTCTTGGTCTTGATGGTGATCTATGGGATCTTCTGATGGATGGTTACAAACATCCAGTAAATGCCAGTGGCGTAAAGCTGACAAGGCAAGAAATGAATGATGATCAGAAGAAGCTTTTCAGGAATCATCATAAATGCAGAACTGTTTTGCTGAATGCTATCTCTCATGCTGAGTATGAGAAGATATCTAACAGGGAAACGGCCTATGACATATATGAGTCCTTGAAAATGACTCATGAAGGAAATGCTCAAGTCAAGGAGACTAAAGCTCTCGCTTTAATCCAGAAGTATGAAGCCTTCAAGATGGAGGATGATGAAGACATTGAAAAGATGTTTTCAAGATTTCAAACTCTTACTGCTGGATTGAGAGTTCTTGACAAGGGATACACCAAGGCTGATCACGTAAAGAAGATCATCAGAAGCTTACCCAGAAGATGGGGTCCTATGGTGACTGCATTCAAGATTGCAAAGAATCTGAATGAAGTTTCTCTGGAAGAGCTCATCAGTGCCTTGAGAAGCCATGAAATAGAGCTGGACGCAAATGAGCCTCAAAAGAAAGGTAAGTCTATTGCATTAAAATCCAATATCATGAAATGCACTAACGCTTTTCAGGCTAGAGAAGAAGATCCTGAAGAATCAGAATCTAAAGAAGAAGATGAACTGTCCTTGATCTCCAGAAGGCTAAATCAACTCTGGAAGAACAAGCAAAGGAAGTTCAGAGGCGTCAGAAGTTCAAAGAAATTTGAACGTGGAGAATCTTCTGATGACAGAAGATTTGACAAGAAGAAGGTCATGTGCTATGAATGCAATGAGCCTGGACACTTCAAGAATGAATGTCCAAAACTTCAGAAGGAAAATCCCAAGAAGAAGTTTCATAAGAAGAAAGGTCTCTTGGCAACCTGGGATGAGTCAGAAGATGATTCAGACTCTGAAGATGAGCAGGCTAACTGTGCGCTGATGGCGACAGAAGATGACGGATCAGAATCTACATCAGAATCAGATTCTGAAGAGGTATTTTCTGAACTTACTAGAGATGAGTTAGTTTCCGGTCTAACTGAACTTCTGGAATTCAAGTCTCAGATTAGTCTCAAATACAAAGAGCTGAAAAAGCTATTTGAATTTGAAACAAAGAAGCTTGAGTTGGAGAATTCTGAATTAAAAGAAAAACTTTTAAAATTATCCAATAATGTTGGATCTCCTTCTGATTCAGAAAAATCCACTCCTAGTCTAAACCATATTCTGAAAGAATATGATTTAAGTTTCAGGAAGTTCTTATCTAGAAGTATTGGCAGAAGTCAGCTAGCTTCTATGATATATGCTGTGTCTGGAAACAAAAGAGTCGGCATTGGTTTTGAGGGTGAAACCCCATACAAACTTGAACCTGTTGATGAAATGAAATTCACATACAAGCCATTGTATGATCAGTTCAAGTATGGCCACTCCCATGATATTAGGCACACTTCACATGCTCAAAGTTTTCACATAACACACACCAAAAAGCATGTGACACAACCTAGGAAATATCATGAAACTCACATTAAAAATTATCATGCTGTTCCTCCTGTTGCTTACAATGTTAAACCCAAGTTCAATCAGAACTTGAGAAAATCTAACAAGAAAGGACCCAAGAAGATGTGGGTACCAAAGAAAAAGACTATTTCTTTTGCAGATTCTCTTGGCGACAAAGAAGATAAAAGTCAACATGTCATGTCACCTGGACTCAAGTTGGTCTCAACACTTGAAGGGAAGAAGGACTGTCTTCCAAGTTCTGGTACTTAAATCTGTTGAAGAAACTATGTTCGTAGGAAATCAGAAAAGAAAGTTTATTAGTCTTGGAACCATTTGTTTTGTTTGTTTCTAAAGCATTGATGTTTCGTTCTTGATTATTCTGAATGCTCTAAATGTTACAGAATATACAATATTGAAACATTGATTGTGGACGAATCAATAAATATCTGGTTTGATGATAAGCTTGTTTCTGATGAATCAAAGCAGCTTAAGAATTTCTGCAGATACAGTTTTGTCTTATCAGAAGCTGCAGAACAAAGAAGTGAATCTCCAGAAGCTGTGTATATCAGAAGTAATGGATCAGAAGATCATTCAGATTTACATCAGCACACTTCAGAAGGAGTGTTTCCAGAAGAGAAACTTGATCAATTCAGAAGCAGTGATCGGAATCAGAAGGCGTAAAGCCTATTGAATATTTCACATCTGTCATCCATTATCTGATGATGAACACGTGTCTCTACGGTCAGTACGAAGCGTGCAGTTGAAAAGACGCCGACCTAGGTAACTGTTTTAAATCATTTCTTTTACCACGATCTCTCTCCTCACGTCACTCGTCATTTAATGAAAATGATTTCTTTTGATTCTGAAACTATTCATTTTGTTTATTTATTCTTTTTTATTCTCTATTTTATATTCGTCTCCTTATATTCTTTTCAAATCATATCATACATCTTTTTTCGCTCCCTTGTCTCTCTTTCTTCTTACATTCTCTCGTTTGAAAAGTTCTTAGCCGTTTTCTAAAACCCTAATCAAAAACCCAGTTCTCTTCTCTTGTTCGTTTCTGTTCATTCTGCATCCATGGCTGCCTTCTCATCCCAAAATGTTGATAAATCTGTTCCTCACCATCTCCAAGAAGAAATTTTGCAACTTACTCCTGTTGTTGCATGCTCTATTCCCAAGGATAAATTAGAAGTTATATGTGAACTTATTGTTGATTTTGACAACCTTGAAGAACATGGATTTCATCTTAAAGAAGACATCATCTTTCAAGGATGGACCTCGTTGTTTGCTGAGTTCGTTGGCCCAGTTTATCCGGATCTTGTCAAGGAATTCTGGGCACATGCTGTGGTTGCTCCAAAATCAATACTGTCTTTCGTCCATGGAAAGTTTGTTGTTATTACTGAAAACATCCTAAGAGTGATGTTTGATCTGAAAAACCCTGAAGGGGCTTTTGAGATTGATCAAAGGGCAGTTTGGGAAGATGTTCTATCCACTCTCTATCCAAATGTCAAGAAAACAAAAAACGTCAAGGATTTGAGAGATGTCTACAAAATCTGGACAAAGATCATTCTTGGGTGTTTCTACCATAGGAAAGGAACACATGCCTCGGATTTCATCAGTAATGAGCAAAGGTATATTCTTTATTGCATTGCCACCAGGAAAAAGGTTGATGCGATCTACATCATCTTCAACCATTTGTGGAAAGCAGTAAAGGATTCCAGAAACGCTTTCAGAGTAAAAGGTGGAACAATCATTCCTTTTGGAAGGATTATTTCAAATCTTTTGGTGCATTCAAAGATTGTTGAAAGCTTGGAATCTGAAGGTATTGTGAAAGACCTTGCTGTCACATCTGGGGCTTGTCTGAATGCATTCACTTTGAAGAAGATGAAAGTAATTAAGACTATCAGTAAGACTCCTCAACCTCTTACTGATACAAGAATCAGAAGAGCACCTGTTCTTGCTGAGTTTGAAACTTTCTTCAACTGTGAGGTACCTGTAGTCAAAACTAGGTATCTGTTATCACAAGAAGAAAATAAATATCTCAAAAATCAAGAGAAGGGTGCTCCAATGAATATAAATAAGAAGAAGGAAGAAAGGACTAAAAGAAAGCATGATTATCCTTCTGCTGTCTCTAAGAAACAAGATGCTTCTAAAGAGGTCATTGCAAAGGTTGCTAAGTCTGTCTCTGATGAGTTTGAGAAGAAAGGGAAAGAAGCTGTTGAGAAGAAGAAAACAAGAAAAAGGAAGATGATTCTTCAAGAGTCTGATGAAGAAAATGTCTCTCAAGAGGCTGAGAATCAACCAGAAGTTCTGGCATATGTCAGAAGGAAAGAAATCTCTAGCGGCAAAGCAAAGATTATTGAAGAGCCGAAGAGTAAGAAGCAGAAGAAGACTGAGGATGTGGCCAAAGCTTTTCTGAGAGGTTCCAAAGGTATATGAATTTCTGAACCTGATTCTGTTCCTGCTGTTCGTTCAGAAGTTGCACCAATAGAGGTTGTCCCTACACTTGAACCAGAAAAAGCCACATCAGAATCACCTGTCTTTGTCCATGTTCTTACACCTCCATCTTCTCCTATAACCATTTCTTCCTCTCCACCTACCATAAATCCTGTTCTGGATATACCACCCCTTCAAACTCTCTTTCCATCTCAACCTTCTCTCAATGCCACCTTTGAACATACTCCCTCCACCTCTCAAAACAATCTTTGTGATTCTCCTCTTCCAACCTCTGCATCACATGAGCAGCTGCTCCGTGATTGCAACTACACTCCCAAGCCTCGTCCTGAAGCTGAAGTGGTAGTGTTAGATTCTGATACTGAAGCAGAATCTTTTTATAGGTTGGATAGAGAACCTCATTCGTACTTCACTTCCAACCCTGCCTTTTCAAAAACCCAAATAAAATTCCGCCCTGTATACCCTATTGGTGTAGTTTTTGAAAACATAAAAAGGAATCTCAGAAGTATCTTTGATACTCTCAGAATTGCTGAAAGTTCTGGATTGAATGATGTTGCTATGCGGAACTTCTGGAGGATCTTTCGCAGAGAATCAGATGCTCTGTTTTTAGAACTTCAGGAAGCCTGTGTGGCTGCTGCCCCACGACCTCGTGGAATTCTGAGGAATTATGAAGACTTCTGGTTTGCTAGTCTCAAAGGAAGACATCTGCTGGAAGAGAAGCCCTTCTTGGATGAGATGGAACAATTAAGACTGGCTGCTGAAATGGAAGCAAATCCATGCAGGGATATTGTTATCTTTATTCCTGATTATCCTGTTCTGCTCGGAGACTTCAAGTCTCTCTTTGACTATCTGAGGGAAAACCCTTCTGAGAAAGACCCAAGCTTGGTCATTCCAGAAGTTGTTGACCCACCAGAAGTTGAAGGTCCTTCTGCTCCCAGGAATCTAGCTGCCATTCTTCAGGCACTTGAGAATGGAGACTCGGAAATTCCTGCTGCAGAATATGGAGATGCTTCTATGCAAGAAGCAGATGCTGAAGATCATGTTGTTGAATCAGATCCTGTTGAGGAAATCCCTGCAAATGATCTATCCATGGAAGCTACAGATCAAGTTGCTATTCCTGTGGTTGAAAGCGGTGAAGCTTCTTCTGATGAATCTTCTCGTCTTGCAAGGACTCTGGAAGAAATTCAGAAGAGACAGGATGAGCAAAGCTCACTCAATGCTGAGTATAGAGCTTTCATGGTGAGGCAAGATGGACACAACAATGAGGTTCAAGAGATGCTGGCCAAGATCTTGTCAAGGCTAGGGCCATCTTAGATTGAGTCTGTGTTGTTTCTTTTCGTTGCATCTGTTTTTGTGCATCTGATCTTACTTATCTTCATGTACTTCTGTACCTGCTGTTTGAACTTCAATAAAATCATCTTCTTCCTCCGTGTGTTTCGTCTTGTTTGTCTCTGAATCTTTTTTGTTTTTTGATGATATGACAAAAAGGGGGAGAAATATGTGATAAATGATTTGATTTAATCAGTTGCTTTTACTAACAAGAACTGCAAGTTCTATATGGTTTAAGTGTTTTGCAGGTATAAAGAAGTGAAGAGAATCTTCAAAGCAAACACAAGAAGCAAAACCATAAGAAGTGTTATTCTGTAAAAAGAATAAGCTCATGGAAACTGAAGCAAGCTGAGTGCTGTCAAGCTTCAGAAATCAGAAGCAAGAAAGAAGAATGAATCAGAAGCACTGATAATAGAATTTGATCCATATTTGTCTATCTGCTCTGACAAAATTCTATTTGCTCTGATACATTATTTTAGCCTATATGGCTCTGATACATATCATGTGTTCTAATATACATTTTATGTTCTGACTCGTTCATGCTGACTTTTGTCGTTTAGTTTTTGTTCTGTAACATTTCAGGATGTAGAGATGCTCTGATGATGCTCTGGTACATTCAACAATGTTCTGATACAAATCTAGCATGAAGTGATGTTGGTAGAAATTCAAAGCTCTGAAGCTATCCGAGGGAAGCAGAAATCAGAAGCAGAGAATGTTCTAAAGATCCAGAAAACTCAAGTTCTGAAGCTGTCCTAAATGGAAGCAGAAATCAGAAGCTATGAATGTTCTGAAGATCAAAGAAATTCAAGTTCTGAAGCTGTCCTAAATGGAAGCAGAAATCAGAAGCTGTGAATGTTCTGAAGATCAAAGAAATTCAAGTTCTGAAGCTGTCCTAAATGGAAGCAGAAATCAGAAGCTGTGAGTGTTCTAGGGATCTAAAGAAATTCTAGTTCTGAAGCTGTCCAATGGAAGCAGAAGTCAGAAGCTATGAATTCTCTGAAGACAGAAGCTTATGTGATCGTCTCTACCGAAATAATCAGGGAAGTCTTTTATTAAAGTTCTTCGAGTATTTATTTCAGGGGGAGATTATTTATCTCAGGGGGAGATTGTTAATCTCAGGGGGAGACATATTCATATGCTTATGCTATAGCTGTGTAATTTGTCTTTTGCCGTCTGCTTTTTCTGATCGCAAATTCATATCATTTATATATGTTTTTGTCATCATCAAAAAGGGGGAGATTGTTAGAACAAGATTTGTTCTGATCAATTATCTTAGTTTTGATGATAACAATAATATGAATTTTTCTTAAGATAATATGGTACTCTAATCCAATGCAATATCCTTTTCAGGAAATATATAAAGAGTATGCATAATTCAGCGCTCAGAAGCTTTGTCTCAAGGGTTCAGCATGCAACATCAGAACATGGTCTGGCAAGACATCAGAAGTTGGTCGAAGCAGAATCAGAACATGGGTCTATGGAAGCATCAGAAGAACATGAGATCAGAAGCACTGAAGTTCTGATGGTATCACGCTCAGAAGCACTTCAAGGTCAGAAGATCAGAAGATGCTTTGCACCAAGCTGTTTGACTCTGATGATATTCAAACGTTGTATTCACAAACATCAGATCAGAAGGAAGTACAAGTGGCAAGCTACGCTGACTGACAAAAGGAACGTTAAAAGCTATTATAGGCAACGTCAGTAGACACAGCGTGAACAAGGCTCGAGGTAGTTGACAAAAGCGTATAACATTAAATGCGATGCTGTACGGAACACGCAAAGCATTAAATGCACTCAACGGTCATCTTCTCCAACGCCTATAAATATGAAGTTCTGATGAGAAGCAAGGTTAACAATTCTGAACAAAAACAACTCATATTAACTTGCTGAAACTCTGTTCTACTCAAAGCTCAGAATCTTCATCTTCATCAAAGCTCACTACATTGCTGTTGTAATATATTAGTGAGATTAAGCTTAAACGTTAAGAGAAATATCACAGTTTGTGATTATAGCTTTTAAGAAGCAATTGTAATACTCTTAGAATTGATTACATTAAGTTGTAAGGAACTAGAGTGATCGTGTGGATCAGAATACTCTAGAAAGTCTTAGAGGGTATCTAAGCAGTTGTTCCTGGAGTGATCAGTGTGTGATCAGAAGACTCTGGAAGATTAGTTGCTGACTAAGTGGAGAACCATTGTAATCCGTGCGATTAGTGGATTAAATCCTCAGTTGAGGTAAATCATCTCTGCGGGGGTGGACTGGAGTAGTTTAGTTAACAATGAACCAGGATAAAAATAACTGTGCAATTTATTTTTATCTGTCAAGTTTTTAAAGCTACACTTATTCAAACCCCCCATTTCTAAGTGTTTTTCTATCCTTCAGAGTTTTCTCCCAGAGTCATAATAATAATCAATCAATCAAAAAGC
This sequence comes from Vicia villosa, assembly GCF_029867415.1. Taxonomy (NCBI): domain Eukaryota; kingdom Viridiplantae; phylum Streptophyta; class Magnoliopsida; order Fabales; family Fabaceae; genus Vicia; species Vicia villosa. The sequence continues at coordinate 24,717 of NW_026706705.1, read as the reverse complement.
CTCAAGCTTGGGCCTCATACAAGCCAGCTAAAAATCAAATCTTTTTTACAGTAGATAGACATAGCTTATCTCTATAGAGAGATCTTTCCTCTATCTCACCACATTCAAACAAACAAACATTACATTTCATTTTAATCAAGTCTCCCATTTAGGATTTTGAAAGGCATGAGCTGGTAGTAAAACCCAGACATGTGGTAACTTTCCCTAATTTGGATGAGCATCTTTCTTTCATTTAAGAGGCATTTGACTGGTATACTTGCACATACACAAGTAAGGTCCCTCTCTTGAATGAAATGAATTCAGTTATTCTGTCACTCTTTTAATGTTTGTGGTGGAATAGTAGAAATACCTCTCTATAAAGATGACTTCATGTCTCTTTACTGTAAACAGAGATTTAATTCAAGCTTCAACCTTGAGCTTCAAGCAAGGCACCCAAAAATAATTAATAATTAATTAGTTCCCCGAACTACATTAAGCTCTGACTTCCATTAGGGATATGTAGGCATGAGGTTCACAAGGAATCTCAGCGAGCTAATAAAATACCAAAAATAGTCAGTCTGTCTGTTTGTCTTTCTTTTATTCAATTCAATTCCTTCTCCTAATACAAAGGAGAAACTTTCCCAATAATCATTAGCAGCACAAACACATTTAGACACAGAGAAGGTTCCTGTAGAGTACTACAGATATGTAGGGTGTTTAAACACTTCCCTATGTATAACCGACCTCCCGGACTCCAGAATTTCTAGTCTAGGTGAATCCCCACACTTAGCAAACTCCTAGGGTTTAGTTGAGATCTTTTTTCCCCTTTCCTACTCGTAGGACAAATAAGAAAGTTCGTGTGATATCGTACGAAGAACTGAAATAAAATTCATCCCACCACGGGCGTATTCTCCTTCCAAATTTCGCGTGAAGGGTCTAGCGTGCCGTCCTCCCAAGTGAAACGGGGAGGTAAAAAACGACAACCACAGTAGGCTGCCACTCAAAGTAACCAAGCTTCGAGGGAAATGAGTCAAGCAAGGGAAGTGTATGTTTGAATCACCAACTTTCATTCAATTTTAAATGTTATGTCATTTACCTTTCTGTCGAAGTCCTAATACTTTTTGCCATTTTTATCTTTTTTTCTTTGCAAAGTCTTTTGAATGTTTACGTTTAGGAAACAAACTGATTCGACGCCGTGTGGAACCTGTTTGCAATATATCACATTTCTAAAACTCTTGGTAAAACACTTTGGAAAAACTGAAGCATTGTCCTGAGATTTCTTAGTCGATCTCGCAAAGTAACCTTTAAAAAGAGACTAGCGTTGTTTACCAATTTATAAGGTAAACCAATTGGCACGCCCATTGGGACAGTGCTAATAAGTTCAAAACTTGTTTTATCAAGTGTTCTCTTATGTATGTAGTTATGTATGCGTGGATTTAAGGAGTGGGAAATAATTGTCTGAAATGTCACGATCTAGCGCGGACACTAACACTTCTAATCCTGCATATACACACAGTACTACACCAAATATGGATGTCATACCGATGGCAGCCACGACACAAAGTGCGACGGTTTTGTCTTTAGTAAGGAATTCCGTCACTACTGGTTCGACGACACCGATCACGAAAGGACCAGGACATGGAGGGTCTCTTTTTAATCCTACTCGATCATTATTTCAAGTAGGTTCGGTGCCTCTTGGACCATGTCAATATGTTATGCCCCAAACAATATAGACTGGCCTCCAATCAAACATATCAACATACACTGACAATGTGATGGCGATGGGCCATTAGGGTAGTTATCTGAATATGCCTTCTACGAATGTAGGTATGAGTGGCCGAATAGGTGGAGTAAGCTACATTCGACAGTCGACGACGTCTCTGAATACTACTTTAGTAATGGAGTTAAGACAATAAGTGAATGAGAGTAATCTAGAGTTAGTGCATAATTCGACTCAACAAATGAGAGTCATATTCAATCCTATGGTCAACCAGATAGGTAGAATGATGGAAGCGTTTAGCGTCTTACCTGTCCAGATTCGCCGGCGACCCATAAGGTTGAACGTTGTGCAAGTCGATCCATCGGAGGAGGAATTACCACAAATAAACCAAGAGTGTCCTGCTAGATTTCTAGGGATTAAGCTTATTCCTCATGAGGAAGAAGAGTTTGTTGATCAATATGATCCTACACCAATGTTAGTTTGAAGGACACAACACGTGTAACACCCCGATTTCTATTTATTAGTTATGTTAGTAGCTATTTATTTTATTTATTAATTATATGATATAGTAATTAATTAATTGTGTGATTTTGTGAACATATGTGTTATATATGTGTTGGGTTATTGGGTGAGAATAATATAAATGAGTAATTGGGCCTAATAATGTTAGTAAGAATAAACTTGGGGGTATGAGTTAGTAAGCCTATTAAGAGAATTATGTAGTAAAGGTTTTAGTCAAAACAAGAGAAAATAGAAAATTAGAAAGAGAAATGAAGAATAAAGGAAAAGAGGAGAAAGAAGAGAAAATAGAAGAGGGGAAGAGGAAACCCTATAAGAGAACTTCATCTAAGGTAAGGGTGGGTTTTAATTTGATTATGGGATTATATAATGTATGTAATGGGTAGAATACATGATTTAGGGATTTAGAGTTTAGTTTCTAGGTTTTTGACATGTTTAAGTCTTGAATGAAAAATCATGAAATTGATGTTCGAATCATGTTTTAATGTTTGCAATTGAATCTACATGTTAGATATAGGTTATAACGCCTTAAATCACATCAAATTTGATGTTAAAATGTATTTTGAAAGAGGAAACCGCACATGAAATCATTCTGTCTGCACATAATTTTTTGTAGATCGTAGAGTTCGCTTAGCGAAGTAGTCTGGGAGCATGATTTTTGTAAAACTTTAAAAATTCATAACTTTTGAATCATAACCTTGTTTGAGTCCCTATTTGAAGCGTTAGAAAGCTGGCGAGACATTATTTTCAAGAAAAATAGTTTTGTTGGCAGTAGATGATTTATTCATTATGTGGTATTGTAAAATGACATGTGTGTGTGTGTGTGTGTATGTTGAGAATTGATATTGGTTGAGATTAATTGTTGAACTTTGTTTGCTACATGTTGATTGTGATGTGTTGGATTGGTGAATGGTAGGAATATGTTTCATATGTGATTGATGACATGATATATGTATGTTTGTGCAAAATGGTGAGATAATTCATATGTGATGAATGGTGTGATATATGCTTGTATAATTAATATTTGGAGATGATCTTAATTGCATATAATTGTTGATCTTTGCACATGCATCATTTGATGTGAAGATGCAATGTTCGTTAGTTTCGTGGAAACTAGTGACTTGTGCCAAATCTTGGAGATGGATTTGAAGCTTAGGGGACGAGCTTATTTTTGTGGTTATCTGTCTGAGAGATGGACCCGGCAGGATCAATAAGGATAACAATTGGTACCACATGCATATTGCATTGAGTTGCATTGGAGTCACATGTGTCGATGTGAAATGTTGTGTTGGTGTGCATTATGTGTTATTGATGTGAAGATTACATTAGTGGTATTTGTGATTGATTATCTTTGATTCTTGGATTATTGAGCAATGTTGTATATGTGAATTGTATTGGAATGTGTTGAATACATGAATATGTGAAGTGTGATGAATTCAATTGTTGTATGTATGTTATGCCTTACTTATTATTATTATATATTTCTATAATGATATGAATTCCCACCCTTCTGTTGAAATGATGTTTTATACGACATCGCTCAGGTACCGAGGAGTAGTGGCGTTTTTCTTGCAAGGATTCATCGTGGAGCTAGTTCCTCGTTTATCATTATTCTAGGTAGTGAGTCATGTTGTGGTTATGTAACACAGGAAAACGTTTGAACTCATGTTTGTTTGAGAGATGTTTTATTATACTCTCTTTTATATTATTGTGTATTGAGATAACGTGATGATTGGCCTTTGATGCATAATATTTTTACATTGGTGATATTCGTTATGAATTCCAACAAAGGATATATAGTTCTAAGGGTGGACAAAGATCTTCTATATGAAATCCAACAAAGGAGATGTTTCCCCAAGAGGCGGAACAAATTTTCGCTATGAAGTTCAGCAAAAGAGACGCTTTCGCGAGGGACGGCAAGATTCTTCTCTATGAAGTCTAGTAAAAGACATGTTGCCTTGAGGGACGAGAAGAATCTTCGCTATGAAGTCCAACAAAGGAGATGTAGCCCTGAGGGGCGGCAAGAATCTTCGCTATAAAGTCCACCATATAACATTTTCAGTAAAGACCCCTTAATAATTATTTAGAGGTACATAGACATAATGTTTAATTGAGAATTAAAAATAATTAGTATCTAATACGAAGAGCATTCAAGGTTTTGGGTAAAAACGTCCATTCCAAAAGTAATTTTCTTAGAATCAGTTTTTTAAATATTAAAAACATTTAAATTCTTTTTTTATAAATTAAAAAAATTAATTTTGACACCGTATAATATAAATATACATTATTGATGATTTTTAAACATAGTCAAAATTACAATATTTTAAAAAATATATCTTCAAAATAATTTTTATAAAAAAATATTGTAAACATCTTCAAGTTTAAGTGATTTTTGAAATTTTGATATTAAAAAATTCTAATAAAAGAATGAAATAACTTAAATAAGATTTTTTTTAAAACAATTGAAACCAATTTTTTATTTGAAGCTATTTTAAATAAATATTTTTAAAAAAAGTTCATTAAAAATATTTAACACTAGAATATTTCTTTTAAAAAAACTGATATAAACTTACTATGATTCTTATCAAATAATTAAAACCAAACATTAACACCCTGTTTGGTATATTCTTCACTCTCAACTATTTATTATACTCAAGTGTCATGAATCTAAGACATTGCTCAAGAAATTCATATTATTAGTCCATATGAAAGCTGAGCTCTGGTGATCAAAAAAAATTATATATGAGAGCTGAGCTCAGATAATTTGTTGTTGGAGTTGGTGGGAGTATTCTTTACTCACGTCAATAAATTTTGCTTATAAAAAAAGACCAATGTGATGAGTAGATCTTTAATTAAACATTCAAAATAATTAAACATTCACTCTTAGACAAATACAAGTCATTATGACTATTTCATACCACATAATTCCTTCATGGTTTTTACATAATAGGAAAAGATACACATGAAATTATTCATGAACACAACATGTGCTTTAATATAAAGTACAAATAAACCCCAACAGAAACACCATCAAATAACTTAAAACATATTTTAACAAACACATTCAATTCTTAGATTTCATGAACTTTTTAGGTAGTTATGGCTTAGGCACACTTGGAACAGTAGGCAACTATGGATCAGAACTTTTTAAGGTGGTTGTGCTGGAAGTGCGGGTTGAGCAGGTTCTGCTGGAAGTGCAGGTAGAGCAGGGAGTGCTGGAAGTGCAGGTTGAGCAGGTTCTGCTGGAAGTGCAGGTAGAGCAGGTAGTGCTGGAAGTGCAGGTTTAGCAGGGAGTGCTGGAAGTGCAGGTTCAGCAGGGAGTGCTGGCAATTCAACTTTGGAAACTTCATGCATGTTTAGAAGGTTACGTACACCTTCAACATTTGCCAATGATGAAAATGTTATGAGTAGAAGAAGTGGTATCATGAATGATAAAACATTGATGGAAGCCATTTTTTTGAAACTAGAAAGCTTAGTATTATAGTTTTGGTGTGTTTGAGGTAATGGTTTATGTGTATTGTGGCTTTTTATAGACAAAGTTATGTGGTTTAATAATTTTGTTTGATTAGTTTAATCTCTTACGTATGCATTCATGTATATTTGATGGAATATAGGTATGTTTGTTTTAGTTTTTTTTTTTTTAAATAATTTTTATAATATTACTTAATTTTGTGTAAAATTTTTTTACAATTTTTTGCTTTTATAAATGCCTCAAATGAAATATTGATTTGAACAGTTATTCTTAAAATATGATTTTGAGTAAATTTTAATTTTCAATAATGTATTCTTAAAATAAGTTGTTTTCGGTTTCTTGTTTGAAACGGGTGGCGGTGGCTAGTATGGGTGGATGGGTTGATGGTGTGTGGAAGTTGGGGAATTTTGGAGTGGCATTGTGTGTAGATACCGATCCGATGGTGTTGGCGGAGTACGTCATGCTTCATCTCTTGTTGGTAGGCCGAAATGTTAATATGGAGGGTAGAGACAAGGTCGCGTGGTGTGGTTCGTCGGGAGGTTTGTTTTCCGTTGCTTCTTGCTATGATTTATTGGCCGTTTATCGTTATCCTCATGGTCCTCCCAATAGATATGATGTTGCTTTGGATTTAATTTGGAAGGTTCAAGTGCCGTACAAAATAAAGGCATTTGGATGGAGGCTTTTTGTTAATAGGCTTCCAACAAAGGATTTATTATTGGTTAGGGGTGTTTCTTTGTCGATGGAGAATATAATGTGTGTTTTTTGTGGTATTATTCCGGAAAGTTGTGATCATTCTTTTTTCAAGTGCGAGAAGGCGAAGATGGTTTGGAGAGAGATAGCGGTTTGGGTTGGAAAACCGGTGGGTGGTTTGGAAGAAGATTGTTTACCGAGTTTCATGGATTGGTACCTCTTTTGTAAAAAAAAGAAAGTTAAAGAGGGAAAATGTGGTGTGATTTGGTTAGCTATTTTGTGGATATTTTGGTTAACTAGGAACGGATTTTGCTTCCGCAATGAAGGTTGAGTTGTTGATAATACGGTTTGGAATATCAAGTCTTTGTTATGGAAGTGATCGTTTTTTGGAGAAATTACGCACCCAATATATAGTCTCTATGAGTTTACAAAAGATCCATTGTATTTCCTCTCATAACTATATTTGGTTTGTAATTTCTTTTCGGCGGACTTTTTTTGTTTATGTTCCGCCTTTCATGTAATCAGGTTTTGAGAACCCTTAGTTCTTCTATTAATTCCATCTTGCTTACACAAAAAAAAAATAGTGTTTTATTTTAGAAAAAATAATATAAAAGTTTTTGTAATATTTTAAAAAACGATTTTGAAAAGTTTATTTTCAAAATTACAAAAACAAAATCATTTTTTTAAAGCTGAAACAAAGCCTATATATTTGAATATATTTTAGGCATGAGTACCTATGATAAAATTTAGATTTTACTATTTATATAATTTTATTATTTCGATAATTTTTAATTATTAATGTATATACCCTTAATTTTTATAATATTTTTTCATATTAATATTAATTAAAAACTTAAATTAATATTTAATTTATAATAAATTCTTTCTCTAGTCACTAGTTTAAGAAAATTCTAATTTTTAAATTTATAATATAATTAATGTATTTGATTGATCATTCAATAAGTTAAAACATTATTTTTTTTTGTAAATTAAAAATTGGAGGGAGTAATACATTAATATGTGAGTTAAAATTGTAAAATCTAATACTCTATAAAATTTCTAAAAGTCAGATCATTAAGAAAATTGAATTATTTTAAGATAACGTGACACTGCAAACTTTCCTTAAAATACCAAAGTTTGGCTGACCATTGAGTACTCAAAGTTAAAATGTCTCTTTCATTCATCCCTTCTAATAATAGATTTAAATATGTTGGCATAATAATAATAATAATAATAATAATAATAATAATAATAATAATAATAATAATAATAATAATAATAATAATAATAATAATAATAATAATAATAATAATAATAATAATAATAATAATAATAATAATAATAATAATAATAATAATAATAATAATAATAATAATAATAATAATAATAATAATAATAATAATAATAATAATAATAATAATAATAATAATAATAATAATAATAATAATAATAATAATAATAATAATAATAATAATAATAATAATAATAATAATAATAATAATAATAATAATAATAATAATAATAATAATAATAATAATAATAATAATAATAATAATAATAATAATAATAATAATAATAATAATAATAATAATAATAATAATAATAATAATAATAATAATAATAATAATAATAATAATAATAATAATAATAATAATAATAATAATAATAATAATAATAATAATAATAATAATAATAATAATAATAATAATAATAATAATAATAATAATAATAATAATAATAATAATAATAATAATAATAATAATAATAATAATAATAATAATAATAATAATAATAATAATAATAATAATAATAATAATAATAATAATAATAATAATAATAATAATAATAATAATAATAATAATAATAATAATAATAATAATAATAATAATAATAATAATAATAATAATAATAATAATAATAATAATAATAATAATAATAATAATAATAATAATAATAATAATAATAATAATAATAATAATAATAATAATAATAATAATAATAATAATAATAATAATAATAATAATAATAATAATAATAATAATAATAATAATAATAATAATAATAATAATAATAATAATAATAATAATAATAATAATAATAATAATAATAATAATAATAATAATAATAATAATAATAATAATAATAATAATAATAATAATAATAATAATAATAATAATAATAATAATAATAATAATAATGGATTAGAGATCAATTGACTTTATGAGTAATTCTGCATAGAACTATTTATTTAATAATTTATTATAAAAATTAAGATTTACTAATTAGACTATTGTTGATTTAAAGGTTTTTATAAAGGTATCAATTTTATAACTTTGGTAAAATAATACAAGAGGTCCTTAAATTTTTTTTTGTCCTTTTAGTTTTTTTTAATAATTTGGTCCTTTAAGTTACCAAATGTATGCATCGTTACCATTTTTAATAAATTCATTTTAAAAATAAATATGTGGCACTAACCCTAATTTCAGATTTTATTTTCGGCCACCATCTTCTTCAATCGTTTCTGCTCGTGAACCAGCCTCAGGTATCTCTCGCCTCCCAACCTCTTTCCATGTTCTTAAACGTTCTAGTCACAGTTCTTTATGTTATTCTCTTTCTAGATCTCAACTCTGCACACTAATATACGCTCTAAATCTTTCGATACATTGGTTATTTCAATTTTGTTTACAAATTTCTAAACTAATTTAAATATGTTAGCCTGTATGAGATCTTCACATCAACCAAACGAGGATCTATTCAAGGTGAGGTCTTCACAACAATATCCTCAAGATGATCTATTCTAGGTTAAGTCTTATAATGTCTTCTTTTCAAAATAAAACGTAGTTGTGGAAAAATTCCTTCCAACTCAAGTAATGCATAACATAACAAGTTTAACTCTCGCAACATCAACATCAAAGTAAATAACAAGAAAACATAATCATTCGCCCGCCGAGTGTTACATATCAGAGCAACAAAAATTTAAATAATCGCATAAACAACGGGAAAGAAGAACAACTTCAACGTCAGCCTTTACCTTCCAAACAATTACTCGTTTATCTGCTCGTTTATACTCCACAGGAGCACAAATACCACAACAAAACAAAAGGGATGGGAATTCACTTCAATTAATTAAATGGTATAAGCTGCAAGATAGAATGCAAACATCTACACCTAATCCACATCAGTCACATAATCATATTCTCACATCCAACTCCACACCATACATAATAATAATCAGGCAAAAAACTCATTTATCCAATTTTTCATGTACTGGCCATTACCTTTAAACCTATATTAAGCATTATTTCTCTTATTTTCCACTTTTGACCCAAATTTTCTATTTTCTCATTTTAATTAAATAAATCAATTAAACTACTATTATTTTAAGGGTTAAATGGCTTTAACCCCCCTGCAATAGTAGCGAGATTTGATTTCCCCCCTATTAAAATTTTTTTTTGTCTTGGCCCCTTAACAAAAAAAGATTCCACAATAGAAAACCTTGTGGAGCCAGATTCTTTGAATATTGCATACATGGAAAAAATGTACATGGTGATGTGGCATTGGGTGACACGGTGGCACATTGAATTTTATAATTAGGGCAGATAGCAGGAAATCCCCAAATGTTAGGTTTTTAATCCACGCTTCTTCCAGCTTTGTTCCTCCATATCACCATCTTCTCCACGACTCTATAACCATTGCACCATCTTCTTCACGCTTCTTCCTCCATTGTTCCTCCATTGCATCATCTTCTCCGTACAAAATGGCATCTAACAAAAGTGTCGTTAGCTGCAACTCATACATTTCGAAGGTTCCTACATGTGGATGTAGTCGTCCTATGAAGATGTGGGTAGCTAACACCATCAAAAATCGCAACCGGAAATTTTGGAAATGCAGGAATGCAGGGGTAAGTCGTATTGTATAAGTCGTATGTATTGTCGTTGCTGGGTTTAAGTCGTATTTTGGAACCGGAAATTTTTGGTTATTTGAGGTTTGTCTCCTATGTGTAATGAATGTTGGGTTTAAGTCGTATTGTATTGTCGTTGCAGATGGACAATAGTTGTGAGCTTTTTGTTTGGGATGATGAAATCACACCTTCAGAACAGGTATGCAAACAATGTGAGTTGGCAAAAATGAAGAATGAGTTGGTAGAAGCAATTCTGGAAAAAATCAAGTTGAAGCAGGCTCTTTTGAAGAGAAGAATTTCCCAACTGAAAGTGGCATTGGTGATGTCTTGGATTGTAATCGGTGTAATGTACACTTATATGTAATGTAATGTGTGTTGTTCCAAATGATGTGTAATGATGTGTAACTGATGTGTAATGATGTGTTTGTTCAATTAATGATAAAAAAGTCTTATATTTTGGTGAAAAGTTTGGTTTATAATTAAGCATATCAGTTGAATTATGTTCTAATTACATAACAAAATAACCATTGTTCCAACATCAACCAAATTCATATTTCAGCACAACCAAAAAACATAACCATTGTACCAATATAAAACATAAGTAAATAAAAATGTTCACTAGCTAATTACATAACTAGGACATAGCAGCAGTTAATAACTTAAAACTTCTTCTTTAATTTCTTCTTTCCACGCTTTGAGTCACCATCATTCTCTTCATCAGTTAAAGACAATGGCTGATCTGGATTAGCACCTGGCCCTATGATTGGTTTCTTAAACCAGAACAATTTATGTCTTTCACTTGTCCTCGTTTTGATATGCTTCTTAGGTGACATTTTTTTCTTACATTTCCTTTGTGCATTGCCATTCACAGAAGAACATTGGGTAGAGTTAATTTCTGGAAGGCTTGATAGCAGTTCATCAGTGATGTCTCCAAAAAAATCAGTGTTTACTTGTGTTGATCCATTCTCTGCAGGGTCTTATGCATGTTCAATTTGTGCTTCAACTTGGCCTTCAGCTTGCCCTATCACTTGCCCTTCAGTCTGCCCTTCAGCTTGCCCTTGAGTTTGAACTTCAGATAGCCCTTGAGTTTGAACTTCAGTTGTACCAGATTGAACTTCCACTTTCATTTTCCTCTTCATCAGTCAAAAACAGAATTTGTTAATTCAACATACATGTTAACAATGCACTTTGTAATGTTAAGAATAGTAGACATACCTTTCTCTTTAGTGCATTAGGATCTTGAGTTGTGCTTTTGCAAGTTTGAGCATTGTGACCAAACTTGTCACATTTAGTACACCTATAAGACACACCTGGAAATCTCCTCCTCCTTGCACCATCTTCTCCACACTCTCTGATCCTTAATTTTTTAGGCCTGCCAGGACCTCTCTTGTACATAGGGGGAATTATTGGATCAGATTGTACTTCAGGCCACATTTCTTCACCATTTATTGGACTTATAGAAAAACTATAACATATGGCATACTTATCCCTACAGTAACAATGGTCTACAAAATCTTCTGGATTTTGTTGTCTGAAACCTAGAGCAGCAATAGCATGTCTACAAGGGATACCAACCAACTCCCAGAAATTACAACTACAAGATCTCTTAGAAATGTCAACTACAAACTTCTGACCATTATAGGAATGATTCACCTCAAAAGTCGCATCCATTGCCCAGGTGGGCAGCCAATGTCCACTAAGCATGACCTCTTTATCAAGCCTTTTCCTAGGAATTGGCATTACTTTATGAGGCCATTTTTTCAGCTTGAGGGATGAGGCAGGACACATATTCATCAAATACTTCCTAATCCACTCACACATTGTCAAAATAGGTTTGTCTCTAACACTTAAAATGGTAGCATTAAAAGATTCAGAAATATTGTTCATCAGAACATCACACTTAGGATAAAAGGAGAAAGCATACTTACACCAGGCCTTCGGAGGAACACCCATTAACCATGTCCAGGCATTAGGATCTACCAACTTTAATTCGTTCATCTTCTGAAGCCAACCTTGGTAGTATGTGGATTTTGCAGCTTCCATCATGAGATCTCTAATTAGGGCACCTCCTCCAATTTTTTTTTTTAAATTAGCATATAAATTCCTTAAGCAAACTATGTGCTCAATCCTTTCAAACATCTCTTCAAACACTGCAACAAGACCCTGAAATTTTGCAACCATTAGTCACACAAAAAATCTGTTACAGACCCACATCATTCATCAAATAATGCAACAAGTAATTGTAACTTAAATCATTAACACATACCTTTTGTTGGTCTGATATAAATACATACCTCTTACTAAGGCCCACATCATTCATCAACAGTTCCAAAAACCATTTCCAGCTTTCTTTTGTTTCAGTCTCAACCACCTCTAAAGCAAGTGGAAAATACTGATCATTAGGGTCCCTCCCTACAACAATTAGCAACTGACCACCATACTTGGTTTTTAAGTGGCAGCCATCCACACCAACAAAATGCCTACAACCATTTATAAACCCCTTTTTACATCCTTCAAAGCAGAAATAAAAATAACCAAATCTTGGTGGGATTGTTGGATTTGGCCTTTCAACAGTGATTGCAGTGTGTTTCCAGTGTTGGCTCTATGCAATTCTGCAGCATAACGCCTTAATATTGCATACTGCCTATCAGCATCTCCCTCCAACATCTTCTTGGCTATGAGTTTTTCTTTCCACGCCCTAGCCACAGTAATTCCAACTGAGTAATTTTGCCTCAGATCTTGTATAATATCAGTGATTCTAACATCCTGTGAGCTTTGCATCTTCTTCAAAACCGCCTTAGCCACCCACCTTGAATTTGCAGATTTGTTGTCTAAAACCCTAACAAAAGTCCTCTTATGGCCCACTTTGGAGCAAAGCATTAAAAACCCACAATTGGCCTTGCACACTACCCTTACCCTATCACTTTCATTTTTGGTAAAAGTTATTTCTCTCCCATTTAATACTGACCATTCACGTATGGCATATCTAAATTCATCTAGGGAGTTGAATTGCATACCCCACTGAAATTTAAAATCCTTATTTAAATGGTCCTTTCTAAACTTTTCAAATTTTTGGACTTTTCCCTTCTCACTATCTGACAAATCTGGATCTGAACTTTCCAACTCATCACTAATATACTCATCTTCCTCACACTTTTTCTCTTTAGGCTCACTAATAAACTCAAGACCTTTTGGGGTCTCCTTCATTGGTAAACCTATATCAATCCCTTCAAAACCATCAAGAATTGCAGTGGCCCTCTCATCTTCACTGTCACCTAAACCTTCATCACTTCCTTCCATATCAACAACCTCATTGACACACCTAGGAGAAGTAACTGATGCTCCCAAATCATCAACATCATGCTCTATGAAAAGTTCCCCATCTATTCGATTAGCACAACTATATGGAACAAAGTCATAACAATCGTCATCCTTTCTAATCTGAAAATAATCTTCACATATTTCACGAATTAGAGTCCAGATTCTATATGTCCCTTCCCGGTACCCCAATCCATCACCAACCTATGTATATTATTCATTGTAAACTCTTCTAAACAGAGTTCCGAAACTAACGACGACACACCCCCTCTGTAAATCTTATCACCGTTGTTCAGAAGCACAAACTCACCACCATATTGGATTACAGCATTGAACATATCATTTGACTGAAATCATATGAAAATACATTAAAAACCCAACTTTAACCCTAATCATCACGGAAGGTACCATAACATAGCTAAACATACCTGATCACCGTGAACGGATGTTCCATCTTCTTTGTGCTTCTCTGCATCCTTCTTCATTTTCTTCCCTTGCTTGGACTTTGACAACTTTTCTGATGGCTTTGATGGTGGCGACACCTTCTTGGAAGCACGCTTCTTCTTCCCCATTGCAACTTTTTCAGGATGAAGAACCCTAACTTTCTAAGGGGGGATTTAAGATTTGCCCCAATTGTAAAATTCAATGTGCCAGCGTGTCACCCAATGCCATATCACCATGTACATTCTGTCCACGTATGCAATATTCAAAGAATCTGGCTCCATAAGGTTTTCCATTGTGGAATCTTTTTTTGTTAAGGGGCCAAGACAACATTTTTTTAATAGGGGGAAAATTAAATCTCGCTACTATTGCAGGGGGTGAAAGCCATTTAACCCTTATTTTAATAATTAAAATAATTCTAAATTAATTCTGTTAACCTCTAACTCTCTCTCTCCACACTCCCCGCCTCAAGGACACACATCCCTAAGCTTCATATTAATTTAATTACAACAACACAATAATTAAATAAATCACATAAAAGTAACAAATAAATCAATTAAAATAATTTAATCAAAATTTGGGTTTTACATGACCCTTAAGAATAATTTTGTGAGTGATGATGATCATGTCCATGAAGATGTTAAGGTTGATATCATTGTTTCCCATGTTGATGTTGTTAATAACAATAATAAGAAAAGAAAATTTGAATCAAAAGGAAAGAAGGCTCGTGCACTAGAATATATGGAGGAAGATGTTAATGACAACTTGAATGACACAGAAGTGCATCTAAACAAGAAAAGTAAACAGATTTTTATTCGAAAGAAGGGACAACTTGTAGCACAAGACTATGCTAAAATCAAAGGGGTTGACTTTGATGAAGCTTATACTTTTATTGCTCATCTAAAAGCCATCAGAATGTTGCTAGGTTGTATTGTTGCCTTATGTTCACACTTTAACATATGGATGTAAAATGTTATTTCCTTAATAGGTACTTGAATGTGGAAGTCAATTAGGATGTTAGTGATGATGTCACTGACATGAATGGTTATGTGGAAGTCTTCCTGGATGCTAGTATTGATGTCAACAACATTAAAAGTGTCATTACGCTAATTCTGATTTTTGTTGATGACGGCATGTGTCAAATAATGTCAAGTATGATGTTAGATCATCTTATTCAACAAATGCAAGACGAATTCTAGAAGGGCATGGTAGGTGTACATGCCTACTTATCTTCTTTTTTTTTAAGTGAAGCAAATGAAGGAATTTGTTTCCCAAGCTATATATGCTGGAAGTAGTTGCGCTCAACTGTTGTGGAGTAACTAAATGCTCATTGATGTGACACAAGATGTCATGACATTATTCTATGACAACACGCTATTGTACTTAAACTTTCAAAAAGATCACATTTTTCTGTTTTTGCTTCAGTCCCTTAAACTAACTTCTGAATCTACAATTTCCTCTGCAAAGTTCTAAAGTCAATATGAAAGCATGTTAGGAACAAGGAAATTGTTGAGTAATCATTGCATTCCAAATAGACATCAAAGTATAAGGCAAGTGAAAAGGCAAGTCCCTCTGATAAAGACACCTCTGTGCATGCTCATGTTGATAAGTAGGGTCGGCCCAATCAATTCAGGGGCCCTGTTTTAATTTAAGAAATGGGTCTAAATTTTTTTCAAAAACAAAATTAATTTTAATAATTAAAAACAACACATCAAAAATACAATTGTATATTAACCAAACAAAATACTTAAAAATTCAAAGTATTATTTAAATTATAATTTTTTTATATAAATTTTATGTTTTTAATATTTTATTTATTTTTAATATTTTTTATCTAATTATGAAAAAAATTGGGCCCCTTAAAATTTGAGGCCCGGTGTTGTAGCGCACCCTGCACTTTTGCAGGACCGGGCCTGTTGATAAGCATGTTGATTATGTGAATAAAGACAACGGGGCTAATGATGTTGATATCACTCCTATTGAGAATATTGTTGATTTTGCTAAAAACAACATGGTCCAAATGTTGAACCTCATGTTGAAACATCTGGTGAATCACATGTTGAACCTCCTACTTAACCCACTGCTAAATCAATTGATGATATATCTATCTTTGATACGCACCTAATTGATATCTTGAATAAAAACCATGGTTTTACTAAAGACCCAAGGGATGAGAACCCTCAAAATGAATAGTCCGAGTTTCAAGGTTAAGAGAATGTGAAGAATATTTAGCATGATGTAAAGTGTGTTATAAATGGTTAAACATGTTGAGTCTCATGGCATCCAACCACTTATTGGTTTTCCCTCTCTAATCTGTGAAATTTTGAGTGCTCAAAAGAAATACAATGTTATTTGTGATGATGAGATTGGTCAAAATAAATACTACATAGACGGGACTGGCCCATTTACAGTCTGATATCGGGTATATTACCCCAACTTCTAGGAGTTTTATCACCTCCTTTTTTTAACCACTTCTATCATGTTGGGATTTAGCCTCCTGTGATGCTCTCTAAAGGGCTTATAGTCCTCTTCTAGCACAAATTTGTGCATACAAACAGAGGGGTTGATTCAAATCTTCGATGGCGTACCGTATCACTTTCTGGTATCTTTTTATGACAGCTGTCAGTTTTTCTATCCAATTCTTTCCTAATTTAGCATTTACGATGACTGGATGGTTTAACTCCTCATCTAAAATGCATATCTAAGAGTATGAGGAAGTGGTTTCATCTCTAACTTTGGCTTTTCCTCACATTTTGTATTTGTTCTGAGCAATTCAAAGCATTGGTCTTGATCAACCAGATTTTTATCCAACAAGATTTCATATGACTTAGCTTCATCATTCTTAAGGTTGGCGCCTCTAAAAAAACACCTATAACCCATCGTTTTAAGTGGTTCTTATGAATACTCTCTAACGCAATCGTCCATGATATCGACTTGACAATAGGAATATCCAACAGACAGGTTTTTCATGAACTTGGGCAGGATGAATTTAGTTTTCTTATCACCTACCTCGAAAGTAAGTTTTGTTTTTTTCACATTGGTTATGGCACCAGCAGTAAACAGAAAAGGCCTTCCTAAGAGGATTCGAATATGAGCATTTTTCTCTAAGTCCATGACTATGGAGTTGGTAGGAATCTATAACTGATTGATCCTAATTAGGACATCTTCCAGCATTCCTATTGGGTATTTTATGGATCTATCGACTAATTGTAGGGACATTTTTAAAGGTTTAATCTCACCAAGATACAATCTTTCACAAATAAACAGGGACATCAAGTTAATGCTTTCCCCAAGATTGCATAAGGCTTTGTCTATGCCGGTGTTTCAAATGATGTATGGAATTGTGAAACTTCCAAGGTCTTTTATTTTTGGGGCTAGCTTATTCAAAATAATAGCATTGTTCTTTTCGATGAGTGTAACACCCCAATTTTAGTAATTTATCTTATTTAATTTATTTTAATTATAATTTTATGTGTTTATTTAATTATTATATGTTGATGATTAAATAAATATAGGTGAGAGGAATGGTGTGTGGCCTTATGGTAGGGCTAAGAGAATAACTAGAGAAAGAGGAAATAAATTAGAATTATTTTATTAGTTAAAATAATATTTAAATAAAATAAAAAAAATAAGAATGTGTAGAGAAATTAAGGACAAGTTGGTAATTACGAGAATAAGTTGGGGGTAGAAGAGGGAAAAATCTAATTAGGAGAAAATAGGTTTATTAGAAAAAGAGAAAAATGGGAAGAGAATCAGTTTTCATTGTACATAAAAAGTTGGAAAAGAGGAGAAGAAGGCTACAGCAAGAGAAGGCATAGGAAGAGCACTCATTGATAGAGTTTGGAAATTTTTTTGCAAGAGAAATCTATGGTAAGAGGGAGAATAACCTTCAATAAGGGCTTATGCATGAGGGGTGTTGGCACAGTAAAGCAGCAAGCAAAAGATTTGGAAGTATTACTCTAGGATTTATCGTGTCCACAGAGAATGGTCTGATAAGAATGCCATTCAACAATTTTTAAGTTTGTGAACTCGGGTTTAAATGAACCAAAAGTAAAAAGTATAAAAAGGAAAATAAATACATTATTCGGAGATAATAACTTATCAGGCATGAATATACACTACTCGTCACAAACTTAAACCTATCGATCAGTTTCACTCAACCTACAATACTCGTCAAAAGCGTCATGTATCTCTCACATCAGTGCCCATTTATGCAACACCGACAAGAAGTATCACAACCAAGGATATGTCTAACACAGAGTTGCGAGAACAACCGTATTCTCGTGTCGAAAATCTCTCGCGCGAACCTTAAACACGCAAACATTAAGCTTCGATACAAAAGTGATTGTTAGCTCCAACCCTATTGTTATACCCCAAAATTTGCCCACATATTTTTCAAGAAAACTCCAATCTGAAAATTAAGGGTCTCATATAATCATGGATTTTTATTTCAACAAATATCCTGACATATGAAATACTTAGTTTTTAGAATTTTTCTTATACAGTAATTTGGCTTGTAGTTGAATTTATTCTTACGCAAACACCAAATACTGTGTATTACTTCACACATGCTATTTATTTATTTACAGATAAATGGTACTGACACAATTGGTACAGAGTTAAATCTTTTTGCAGGCGCAGAATCAGGAAACTCAGACTGTACTGGTAACAAGTAGATTATTATTATCTTTTGTTTCCCACTAATTTTTGTACTATATTCCATTATTTTCAAAAATCTTTTCAAATCTCTTTTTCAAAAATCAAATCTCTCCTTTTTCCAACACTATCATACACTTTCTTTCAAATCTTACTTCCACTCAAATTTTCCTTTTGTACGGAATCACATCATTCCCCAACGTCTCTTTCCTTCTTTCCATTCTATAAATACCTCTCATTTTCTTCCATAAAATCTCACATCAAATTCCAACTCATCTTTCAAATTCCTATCTCATATCTATTTTCTCTTCTTCCCTGACAAGAATGGCAAAGTGGATAGAGACACTGTTTCTTACAGTCATCACCATTGCTACGGTGATCATGACTTTCTTCTGCCTGCATAGTCCTGAAGAGTGTGGACCTGCAATGGTTGCACTCCCAATCATCTACATGTTATTGTTTATAGCATGGGTCATTAATCGTCATTCTTAAAATTCGCCGTATTTCTTATTTCTTAAATGTACCGTTTATTCGTCGTACTGTTCAATATAGTATGTGATATTTGTACTGTCAGTATTAAATGTTGTACTATTTGTCATAATATTGCTTAATTACTAAGATAATATTTTGTGTGTTTTCTGCCAGTCAAATATTCCTATTTCTGTGCATTAAATGATTTTCAGGGTTATTATCGGTAATTTTGCCCGCATACCGTAAATATTAAGTTATTTATTATGTCTATGTTTTTTTAACAAGTCATGTAAATAAACTTTCATTTTTCACATAAAACAAAAACAAAAAACAACAAAAAAAGAAAATTAACTTTGACTGTTGATTTTTCACTCTAACTGCTACATCAATACCTGAACAGTCAGTCGACAGCCAAACTGCTGGCAGTACAATTCTCAGTGTTTTGTACCATCAATCAAATCAATCTTTCACAATTCAAAATTCCAAGATTTTTGTTCTAGAAGTCTTCTGAATATCAAGCGATTAGCAGAGACTCAACACTGCACAAAAATCAGGTACGCTTAACTATCTCCTACACAAACAGTCCCTAATCAGGGTTTTTTCTTGTTTTTACAGGAGCAACAAGTTTTTGAGAGCTCAAATGGATTTCATACACATCCATATATCTCAAAGTACCATCATACAAATTTTCAAACTTCAATTCACTCAGACGCACCGTCAGCAGCTCAAACAGTCAACAGACGACCCGTTTGACCAAAAAGTCAACAGACAGTCAAAAAATGAAATTTTTTGTCAAAGTCCATATTTTGTCAAAGGATTCATCATTTGATCATTGGATGATCATAATTCATCAAGGAAAGATCAAAAATCAACAAAACCCTAAGATTCAAAATTAGGGTTTTTGCCTGAAAAGTCAACTCAACTTTGACTGATCATAACTCTCTCATCCTTCATCCAAAAAATTCAAACCAAAGCTTGTTTTGAAGGAAATTCAATTATCTTTCAAATGCCATTGATCCCATGGTCATTGGATTCACCATTTGAAAAATATGATCAAAGACATTACAGGTCATTTTCAAAGTCAACAAAAAGACACTTTTTTCAAAAGGACACACAAGGAGATTCAAAAATCATTTTGACATGAGACCAAAGGCATTGGTTAGAGGACTCTTTGAGGTTTCCAAAAAGTGCAAGATCTCCTTCATATGACAAAAATTGAAGGATTTACACCTTGTTGAAGTTGGCTAAATTTTGGGAAAATACATGAAATCAACATTGCTCAAAAATGTATTTTTTCCAAATGGGGCCAAGTTTTCAGCATTCAAACATCATTTCCATGATGATATGGGCCTCCCACGACCAAGACTAAGCCCATACCTTTTTTTATCCATTTTTGCATGATTTTATCTTATTTTAAGATTAAAATTAAAAGGAAAATGCAAGGATAATGGATGGCTTAAATCTTAAGCATGACTCATCAAGGAATCTTCATTTTTCTGCAGAAAATTGAAGAGCAAGGCAAGAGAAGTAAAGGAGAAGAAGACTTGGTCAAATATTCAAGGATTTTTAATATTTAAAAATCAAACTTTCAACCAAGCAATCAATGCTCTTAGCTTCACTTCCAAGCAGCCCTTGGCCTATAAAAGAAGTGGAATACATCAACAACAAAGACACCCACGAAATATAGCAAGAGTATAGCAAGAAAACTCATCAAATTTCTCAAAATTTCCATACACTTTGTAATTTTCAAATTCAATATTCCAATCAATATCAATACAAACCAATCATTCCAATCATCTCCTGGGATCTAATATAGTAAGTTAAGATCATAATTCATGGTTACATGTACATAAAACTCATGCTTTAAAAAGTTACATATTCATGTACTTTTCTAATTTTCGAATCTCATAACTAAGCATGTTTTAACGCCAACTAACGCTTCTAACAAGTTGCTAAGATGGTTTAGGGAAGATTTGAACCCTCACATGCAAGTCTTAACGTGAGAATATACATGTGCCATTCTTGAGGTTCCAAATATGTGAACTTTCGAATCCCATGATGCAGGCGTTTTTAGCCAAAACTAATGCCACCATCGTGTTCAGGAGGTCATTTTAAGTCGACCTGGGTGCCCCTTGTTTTTGTTAATGACCATTTTTGTAGGTTTGTGAAAGCATGAGAATCTGAAGCAAAATCCGCAGGAAATAGGTTAGGGATGATGAATAGTGCATGTGGAAAGTTTGACCGCTCGCGTGGCACTTTCCCTTCCTCTCATTCGCTGGTCAATTGCACGTGGGTCCCAGTCTGGATAATATATTCCTCTTGAATTCAGCGCATGTCACCCATCATCATAGCATGTTCCCTCACCTTTACAGCCATCAGATCATGGTCTTAACAAATCCAACGCATCAAAACACACGTTCATAACATGGACATCACTTAATTTCCACACCTGATAAGTATCCCTTTTATTTCTATTTTATTTTCTATTTTATTTTAATTTCTTTGTTAAATTAATTAAAAATAGTTTTAAAAATCCAAAAAATACACAAAAAATATTTTTAGACTTCTAAAATAATATATTATTTTCTGAAATAAAAATATTTTATTTTCTTCAAAATTTTAATATTTTGCATAATTAATTAGTATATATTTATATATTTGCTTTTTAATTATTCTAACCAATCAAAAAATCATAAAAAAAATTGTTCTTTGTGATAAATATTGTTTGTATATTATAAACTAATTTTGTATATATTTTGAATAATTTTCTTTTTTAAGTTTTAATTATTTGTATAATTATTTACATAATTATGTTTTAATTAACTTAAATCAATTTCAAAAATTCCAAAAAAATAGTTTTTGTTTTAAAATTAATTGACAAATATTTTGTACATATTTTTAAACTTATTTTTAGGTTTAAATCTATTTTCATCTTTTTTCTTCATTTTAATTTAATTAATTATAATTAAAATAAATCATAAAAAACCCAAAAACATGCCTTTTGTTTTTCCTGCAATTTAAATTCCTAGATAAATGTATAGGATGTCAAATTCATGTAAATAGGCTAGTTTACATTTCCCGCACAATCGATGTAATAGCGTAGATTTACTTTCCGCACTTTACATTTCCGCATTTTAATTTCCAGCAAATATAAACTGCGTGTATGTCAAAGATAAAATTGAACCGTTAGATCACTAACTTCAAAGATAAATATCTGAATCCAATCACAATCACACTTGCACCTCTTCAGGTAATCCCTTCTCATTTCTTTCAAAATCAAAGTCAAAATTCCACTGTTTTGAGTACAAAATCGAACCTTGCTTTTGTATCCGGTGAAAGGATAGATTTTTAAAGGGAATGGGATAAAGACCTTACAACTCAGGGTAGACCTCCTAGTTTGCTTGCTCAAATCAAAACAAACAAAATTCTCATACACTGTTGTTTTTTCAAAACTTTCAAAAAAAGACAATACTTTGTATACATCCAAACACGGGTTATTACAAAGTTAACGTTCTTTTCAAAACATCTTTCGAAAGATAAACAAGCATTTTGTATACATCCACACACGGATCATTACAAAATTCAATTTACAAAGGTATTTGAAACCACATATGAGCAATTTCAGAGCAATTGAAAAGTGATCGAAAAACAAGTGAGCTAAGCAAACTTAAGAGCCCATGGATAACCATGGATACAAAGGGTGCTAACACCTTCCCTTTGTATAACCTACCCCCTTACCCAGAATTTCTTAAAGGTCTTTTTTCTGTTTCTTTTATAAACCTTTCCTTAATTGGATAAAATAAAAGGTCGGTGGCGACTCTGTGATATTTTCAAAAAAATGCGAAAGCATTAAGCGACAAAAAAGAGTCAGTTCACGTATCTCTACAGATCAGAGGTATGGCCCGGTATTAAAAAAAATCGGAGGTCCACAGAACTGACGACTCTGCTGGGGAAATACTTTCAAAAACAAAATGTTTTCAAAAGGGGTTACCTTAAGAGAATAGATCACTTCGATGTTTTCAATTGATTGACTTGATTGCTCTATTTTTCAAAGGCTTGCTTGGGTATTTTGCTTGTGAAAGATTCTAACCCGAATCTCGAGATACCTTAAGTATATGACAATAGACCAAGGAAACTGTACGGCATGTACCGATACGGTTGATCTGGTAGTCATCGTTAGTGCGATACTTTGGTTTATACTGATGTCCCTTGAAAACGATCAAGGAGTATATTAGGCTTCCGAAATGTCATTAAACACTAATTTGTCTTAGAACCTTTTTAGTTGAACTTGACTTGTGGCCTATTAAGTGGCTAGCTTTGAAATTGATCGAAGTTAGTTATCCTCGAGGAATATTTTGATCGGCCGCTCGAGCGCCGTATTGAGATGTTACTTCCAAGGATCATAGAACCCGAATGCTATTCTAGGACAGGTTTTAACCAACTCAACTTCAGTGGGGAGGGTATCACCTATCAGCTCCATGCAAGCCTTTAAACCTAAGGCTATTGTTTGATTTGTTTTTTTGTGCCACATGTTTGCATCATAAGCATATCATTTTTGCACCAAACACTTCAAGGATCAAAGAGTTTACCTTTGTTTTTGCAGGTAATGGCTCCCGCCACCAAAGATTACATCCGAATCAACATCTCAACGGTACCATCTGAACTAAAAGACTTAGTGTCAGAATTCCCCAGGAATGTTCAATTCACTGAAAAGCATGGTCACCTACTCCATTTGGTTACCTCAAAATTTGAAGAAAACATGATACGGGTCCTGTTCCAGTTCTTTGACCCTGAACATCATTGCTTTACCTTTCCTGATTACCAGTTGGTACCCACTTTGGAAGAATTCTCTGAACTAATGGGATTGCCTGTTCGAAATCAATTACCTTTCACTGGTTTAGAAAGGATTCCAAAACCTGAAGTCATTGCTGCTGCTTTACATCTGCGGAAATCAGAAATCGAGTCCAATTGGGAAACAAAGAGTGGAGTTAAGGGTTTACTTGCCAAATTCTTATTGGAAAAGGCTCGACTACTGCTAGAAAACAAAAGTTATCCAGCTTTTGAGGAAGTTATGGCACTTTTGATCTATGGGTTGGTTTTATTCCCAAATCCCGACCAGTTCATAAGTGTACACATCATCAACCTTTTCCTAATCCGTAACCCGGGTACCAACATTGTTGGGAGACATTCTACATTCTCTACACACTCGTACCATGAAGAAACGAGGAACTCTCATGTGCTGTATACCACTACTGGCTAGGTGGTTTACATTTCATCTTCCCCGATCAGTGTTAAGAAATGAACAAAGAATGCATTGGTCTCGCAGGATTATGTCTTTGTCTCATTCAGATATCCGGTGGAACAACTTCTTTCAAAGAGACATTACTATCATTGATCATTGTGGAGAGTACCCTAATGTGCCACTCCTTGGCATCAAAGGAGGCATCACTTACAATCCCTCTTTAGCTCTACGCCAATTCGGATATGCAAGGAGCAACGGTCCTCATGACATGATTATCCATGGCATTGTGTTTGATTACGAGAATGATT